>NC_062203.1:3119083-3169083 GCF_912470025.1 Vespa velutina | reverse complement strand
CTATCTCTCTCTCTATCTCTCTCTCTCTATCTCTCTCTCTCTATCCCTTTCTCACTCTTTTTTTCTTTCTTTCCGTCTCTCTCTCTCTCTCTCTCTCTCTCCCCCACTCTCTCTTTTCTTTTTCTCTCTTTTTTTACCTATTTTTTTTTGTGTAACTTTTTTACTTTTATGCATTTTTTTTATTTTTTTTATTTTTGTTTTCCTTTCATCATCGTGATTATACCTGAGCTGTTGGTAATCGATTCTAGAGACGCGTGACTACGCTAAAAAAAGTATTCGCTTATTAACGTTTCTATAAACGTTCGGCTACCATTCACAGATTTTGAAAAAGAGAATTCGTCATTCGCCTTTAAGATCTTTAAAACGTACAGAGGGTTTAAAGTGTGAACCCACATATCGCGATGATCCTCCGCATTATATGAAAAGATTCGCGAGAGAGTATTCTTTTACCTTTTTTCTTTTTCTTTTTCTTTTTTTATTTTCATTTTCTTTCCTCTTTTTTTCTTTTGCTCCTTCTTCTCCGCTTTTTCTTTCCTTCTTTTTTCCCTTTTTTTTTTTTTTCTTTATTTATTAAATTATTGAACACATATTCGAACTTACGATTTATTCGAGCCGTACGACGCACACACACGCACGCACGCACGCGTAAAAGTGTATCGGAGTTTGGAGATCATCATTATCTCGGCCATGTAAGGTTACCAATTTTTCTTGACGTTGATGTTTTTTCTCTCTCTCTCTCTCTTTTTTTTTTTTTTTGATTTTTCTTCTGTTTTTTTTTTCTTTTTTTTTTTTCGATTCATTTTGATCTTTAATAAAAATCATTCAGAACTAACGAGAGAGATCGATGAATTTCAATAGTCTGATTTAAAGGAATGGACAATTTTTTTTTCATTAGTTTTTAAATTTTGGAAAACGATCGAGGACGCCATCTATGTTGGTCGACGCCATTTTTTTTGATTTTCAACGTTATCGATAGATCAAATTGGTCAGACAATTATATTCGATCCCAAATTTTTCTATTATGATCTTACATATTTCTACGATACACTAATACCGTTTATATCCTTAATAAGACTAAAGCAAGAGTCTAACGTCGCCCCGCGGCGTTAAATCTTCTTCATTTGTTTTCTTTCTCTTTTCTTATTTTTAATTTTCTTTCTTCTTTTCTTTTATTTTTTTTCTATTTTTTTTTTTTTTTTTTGTCACGTAGCACTTTATTTCAGCTTTATTATTTTCTTTTCTTTTCTTTTTTTTTTTTTCTGATCAAGTGTAAAAATATAATTCTCGGCGTGCTTTCTCACGTTCTCCATCCTCATCCCTTTATTTCTCGCCCCTTTTTTTTTCTCTCTCTCTCTCTCTCTCTCGCTCACTCTCTCTAGTCCTCTTTCTCTCTATCTATCTATCTCTTTTCTGGATTTTCTACGTTTTGCGATCGTTAGAAATGTAGAGAATAAGATCAACTTTCGAACGATCATTTTCTCACGTAAGTATGTACATACATAAAAGTATGTACTTCCGAGCATCAAGAATCTATCTTATTTTCATTTTTAACTGTACTCGAACGTGCACCAAAAATTAATTATTACATGGATACTTACTTCGAACGATACTTTCTCATTATTTTTTCGCAAATCTTTATATTTATATTTATATCCACATAAAGTACTTATACTTTATATATCTATAGGTATGTATATTTTATTATACGGATTGATTATAAATTACCGAACAATTGTAATATCTTACTTGTTAATAGGAATTAAAAAAAAATATATCCGTATTAAGAAAAGTTTCATGATTTTGTCATATATCTTAAGAGTACGAAATAGAGAAATCGATTTTCGTTGTTAAATCAAAAGTTCAATAATGTTTTTTAATTTTTGTTTTATATATATATATATATATATATATTTATTTATTTATTATTCTTAACAAATGAGAGATTCAAATGATCCTTAATTTATAATCAACCTGTATGTATGTAAATATATATGTATATATATATATATATATATATATATATATATATACATATATGCACATATACACATATAATCGATGGTCCATATGAAGTGTTACAAATTGTTATTTTTTTTCTTTTCTTTCTCAAAACAATAAAATGGTAAAACAATTAAAATTTTTTCCTTTTTTCAATCTAACGATTACATCATTTTGCTTTAGTGGTTATAAAAAAAAAAAAAAAAAAAAAAAAAAATTAGAAGAAAAAAGAAAAAATCACATTCATTCAAAAGCATAGTCGCAATGATTTCTTGAAAAACAATTTGTAACGCTTTATGTTTTGTCACATTGTGTATATATGTATATATTTATATAGATTATGTTCGGCAAAGAAATAAATAGGATGCTAGCGATCTACGTAAGGATTTTCTGTCTTGTTTTGCATCTCTATAATGTGTTTATAATCTTTCGTATGTCGCTCTCTCTCTCTCTCTCTTCCTCTCTCCCTCTCTCTCTTTCTTTCTCTCTCTCTCTCTCTCTCTCTATCTATCTATCTATCTTTGTCTTCTTTTTTCTATTTTCTTTATCATTCTCGGTTATCGTTTAAACCTTTCATCCATTGAAAATTTTGCAGATTTATAATGTTTCTATAAGAGTTTACTAATAAAGTAGGCTAGTTAGATAATTATTATTCGCTATGGATAACGTTATCGACTATACGCTGAGTCTATACTTAAACACATTCACGAAATGAATGTGCCTCGAATAGATGCTATAATGAGATCATTTTAATAACGGAATTGAATAATTGAAAAGAATGAAGATAATAATAAGAAAAAAAAAAGAAAAAGAACGAAAATTAAAAAAAAAAAAAACAAAAAAAAAAAAAAGAAAAAGACAAAAAGAAAAAAAAAGAAAAACTAGAAATTATAGTAAAAGTAGTTTCACGAGTTTTTCATTTTATTTTTGATGTAATCTTTTATTTTATATGTATATATAAAATATAATATATATATATATATATATATAAATATAATAATATATTTATAATGTAATATATATATTTAATATATATAATATATATATATGATATATATATAATATATATAATAAATATATATAATATATATATATTTCCCGTATAGCAAAAAAAAGATATGATCACGTGATACTATTGACAAAATTTTTTTTTTTGTGTTTTTAACATGAAACTAAAAATAAATAAAATGGCACTATTTCGTTGATAGAAATGAAATAATAATAAATGAAAAATTATCTTCGCAGATCCTCGAGAATGTATGTATCTTATCGGTATTTCTATATCCTTATCCATTTTTCTTTCATACATACATACGTACATGCATACGTACACACATACATACATGCATACGACATGTTCACATTTTTTTCTCTTTATCCTCTTTCTTATTTTATATTATTCTGTGTACTGCCCTTCAATATCATTTTGAAAACATAGACGTGCTTTACATTTAATTTTAATATATACGTAATCGCATACGTTATTTCTAATTTATTCTTAATGATAAAACAGCGTAATTTTATTTATAATAACACTGGCGAATGATACAGAATAATTAAAGACGAGTTTCGTTCTTTCTCTTTCTCTCTCTCTCTCTCTCTCTCTCTCTCTTTCTTATCTATCTTTCTTTCCCCTTACCCCTTTGGACAATATGTCGTCCATTCATAGAATTTTCTTAACTCGCATAAAATGTTCTTTTCCTTTCTCTTTTTCTTTTTATTTATTTATTTGTTTATTTATTTATTTATTTTTTTTATTTTCGTTTTTTCTTCTTCCCTTTAGTATTTTTTACTTTTTTTTTTCTTCTATATAGATTTCGACGAGGCACTGTTTAGAGTTCATACTAAAAACAATAATAATTACATATATATATATATATATATATATATATATATATATATATATATATACATATTATATATCAATGTCCACGAAACACGGCACCAATCCCGTGGACGCGGCATATATTCGTAGAATACAGTATTGTTTTATTTTTTTCTTTTTTTTTTTTTTTAACTTCTTTTTTTCTTCTTTGTTTGTTTGTTTTCTTCTTCTTTTTCTTATTCTTCCTTACGTCATCGTCACATATTGCAAAATAAATTTCTTTGCTCTTACCGTTTATATCTCGTGGGTTACTTATTTCTTTTTTTTTGTCTTTTCTTTTTTTTTTTTGTCTTTACTCTTTTTATTTCTCTCATTATTTTCGTTTACTTAATCTTAATAATTTTCACTTAAGCTATCGAATGTTCAAGTGAGAAATGAATGGTTCCATCTTAATGATTATATACTGTTTCTTTCTATCTCTTTCTATTCCGCGTTCCCATGATAACGGAAAATGATCAGAATATACTGTCAGTTCATTGGGCGTATATATGTGTGTATACCTGTGTATGTACACACACATATATATATATATGTATATATATGTGTGTGTGTGTGTGTGTGTATGAATATGTGAACTAATCTGTGAAGTATTTTTTTTCCTATTTTTTTTTTCTTCTTCGTCATTCGTTTTTTCTTCTAAGAGCCACCAGAAACATTATTACTTGATAATATATACACCACTTTCGAAATTTTGAAACGTTTCAACATTGATCACATAATTTCATATGATTAATGTTAAAATAATTCAAATATTTTTTTTGTAAGCATATTGTAATCGTACGTATAAATTAAAAAATAGTAGGAGATTATAGGGGGCAGAGGGGTAGGGTGGGGTGGAGGTGGTTAAGGAAAGAAACGAAAAAAGAAAAGAAATAAAACGAAAACGCAAAAAAAGAAAGTAAAACAAAAAGATAATACATAATATTATATCGGTGTCTATAGGGGGATGGATGGGCCGGATGGTGGTTACAATTTTTTTTGGGTGGGTGGCTCAAATTTTTGAGGTGATATGTCAGCTATATAACTTTGTTCCTTTATTTATATATTTCAAATTATTTTAATTTAAAAATTACAGAGATCATTTCCTTTACGGATTGTCATTAATGACAGACAATGATTATGTTGCAGAGCTGCGTGTAATATATGTACGTCTATGATATAGTAAAAAAAGAAAAAAAAAAAAAAAAAAAAAAAAAATAGAAAAGAAAAGAAAAAAAGAAAAAGAAAAAGAAAAAGAAAAAGAAAAAGAAAAGAAAAAGAAATAAGATATATATATATATATATATATATATATATATATTTTATTTATTATAGTATTAAAAAAAAAAAGGACCGAAAGAAAGAAAGAAGGAAACAAAGAAAGAAAAGAAAAAAAAAAAAAGAAAAAACCAATAAAGCCAATAAAGTAAAACGGGGAAAATTGGCGAAAGATATCAGTTTTTCGACTGATTATGTGATTTGAGTGTTCTTTATGACTATAAAAATTTTCGATTGTAATGTTCAAAAAGGGTTTATATATATATATATATATATATATATACATATATAATATATATATATATATATATATATATAAATCACTTATTCTGATAAACATTCTGTTTTGAATTTTCTATTACAGTTATATAAATAGGCATTATCGATATTAAAATTTTTTACTTGTTTACAAAAATAAAATAAGAGAGAAAAATTCGTTCTATCTATGTGACGAGTCAAAATAAAATTTCCTATCTAATTGCAGCTAAAAGACGATCGGACGATTTAAATTAAAATCGAGGAGTGGTTCTGTGTTTTTCTTTTTTTCTTTTTCTTTTTGTTGTTGTTGTTGTTGTTGTTTTTGTTGTTGTTGCCCGTATTATTCCTTTTTTTTCATATATATATATATATATATATACATGTATATACATATATACATACACATATATATATATATATATATATATATATGTATGTATGTATATACATATATATTTCTTTTTCTTCTCTGTTTTTCGTTTTGTTTTTGATAACTTTTTCTTTCTCTCTTTCTATCTATCTCTTTTTTTTTTCTTTTCTTTCTCTCTGTCTCTTTAATTCGCGATGTCTGTACGCGATTACGAAAGTAAAGAATTTTGATTGAACGATTAACGAAGAAGGACAAGTGAAAAATTGGCATCGTTATTCTTTCAAGTATATTAACAACGATGCTCTTTCTCTCTTTCTATATATATATATATATATATATATATATATATATATATATACACATACATATATATATATATGTGTGTGTGTGTGTAATGAATTGCGTTCTCTGAATGCTGCAGATTAATTCGAATTGATTGAACACGCGATAATCTTTCTTTAGATATGAGATTTTTCTCTCTCTCTCTCTTTCTCTCGCTTTTTTTGTTTATTTTCCTCTTTCTTTTTTCTTTTTCCTTTTTTTCTCTTTTTCTTTTTCTTCCTTTCTCTTCTTTCTCGTTCCTCCTCCTTCTCCTCCTCCTCCTCCTCCTCCTCCTTCTTTTCTTAGATCAAGCAATTTTTAGCTTATGTCATCATGGATACCGTACGTTGATCAAATTGGATCGAACGGGCGTTCATTTCCGTGATGAATTTTCCATTTTGAGCAAGAATCCTAAGACGGTTTCCGTCGTGCGTGCTGCACGGAAAACTCATACGTCATCCAATGTTGTTGCCCTTGTTATCGTTGCCGCTTACGCGATGTTTCCACGAGGACGAACGTAAACAGACATTATGAAAATCCTGACCAAGTCGTCCTTGTTGTGGATGACCGATGCGTGAACGCGTACGACGATCTTGATGGGACGAAGATTGTTGTTGATGTTGATGGGTGACTAAATTCTGTGTTGTTGTCGTAGTAGCTGCTATAGACGAGGACGTCGTCGTTGTTGTCGTCGTCGTAACCGGTGATAACGATGATGATGGAGCTACCGTTGCAGTAACAGACGATGCCTGTGCCACAGCAATTGTTCCAGGGGCTACTGATGTTGAATGGGGTAATGACGTTATGCCTCTTGATATGCCTGGTTCCGCTCTATGTCATTTGCCATTTTGCTGTAATGCCGCATTGATTTGCGCCCATAGATCTTTGTTACACGATTGAGATCTGAAAGCAAGCATACAAAGTCCTTTATTTTGTACGTTTGTCTTTTTTTCCTTTCTTTTTTATTTATTTATTTTCTTTTTTTTTTTTTTAATCTTTCATAGTTGCTCTAAAAAAAAAAAAAAAAAAAAAAAAAAAAGAAAATAAAAAAGAAAAGGAAAAAAGATTTCTCAAAATTACTTCCTGTTAAAACTTTGGAGACAAACGATTTTAAAGAAAATAAAAATCTAAGTTGCACGGTATTCTTTTTTTTTTTCTTTTTTTTTTTTTAATATAAAAAACAATGAAAAAAACGTTCGTTTCAATTATTTAACATAAAATATTACTCAAAATGAGATGGGAAAAAACAAAAATAAGATAAGAAATAATAACGAGGTGAATTAAAATATATACCACCATGCGTTAAAAGTTAAGCAAGAAAAGGATGGATCAATTTTTAACCCATCAAACCGCAAAGAGTTAAAAGAAATGAAGTATTATTACCTCTTAATAGATTGAAGCCATTCTTTGAATTGTGTGTGCCCTTCAGGAGTGATATGGAATGCGGCTCTTGCCGCACAAACTACACTTGCGAAGTCCTCGTAATCGCCAGGTGCCAGATGATATAACTTCTGATGCATACACTGAATATACCTACGAATTTATAATTAATACAAATTATTATACTTCTTTATTTTTTGATATACTAACACCCAATAGTCTGTCTGTTATCAAACGTAAAACTAACATTTGTTGACACTTGTGTACTAGCGGTGCCAAAGGAGCCGATCTCAAATGTTGTAACACCAAAGTTGGATTATTTCTGGCAAGATAATGGGCCGCTTCGAGTGCCACTTCATGAAGAACAAACGGGCTGACGATACTGTTAACCGTGCAGACACACAACTGATGAAGGTATTGGGAGCCCAAACGTTTCGAAACTCTTAACAACCATTTAACGTCTTCTCCGTATGGTGGATTACGTGCATATTTTGCCTGGGGCCTGTCGTCGTGAACTCTACGAGCTAATGTCTCCAAGGCTAACATACCTACGCGATACGCCGCAACCAATGCCCTAAATTGTTGTTGCCTAAACGGTTGATTTTGTCTATGAACCTGATCGAAAAAAAAAAAAAAAAAGAAAGAAAGCAATGAAAAACGATAACTCTAAGAAAAATGATCTATTGTAGAATAATGTAATATATATATATATATATATACATATATATTAACCTGGGGTTGAGGTCTTACAGTCGATATAATTGGTTGAGCCTGTACCAATGCTGGTCCAGGCAGACCACTTTGTCCAGGAATAGGACCGTGTGTTACTCCCGCTTGAACCTGATGAAAAGAAAAAATGAAAAAAAAAAAAAAAAAAAAAAAAAAAAAAAAAAATAGAAAAGAAAAAAAGAGAGAAACCATATATTTAAATTAGAAACAATAAATTTACAAGAATTCCTCATACGTTATCTAGAAAAATAAAAATAATTTGCGTACGTTAACTGGCATGGTTTGTTGCATGGTGAACAAATGATGGGTTCCTGGCGGAGGCGGAGGTTGCGGTGCGTAGTATTGCGGCACTGGCGGTGGCTGTGCAGCTGGCGGTGGATGATGCGGATGTTGTGGATGTTGAGGATGCTGTGGACATCTAGGATGAGGTGGAAAGGCTGTGTGATACATTTGCATGTGTGGTGGTGCAGGTGGTAGAGTTACTCTATGCGAAGGCATCGGGCCACCGAACGTTGGAATCGAATGATGAGGATGTACGAAACTGTAGGGAGCTACCGCATACGGCATGCCAACTCCTGGAAATAAAGAGAAGCAAAAGGTTATATGTAACATTAGTTAATGCGCGTGAATAATGTTAAGGCATTATGAATAATGATTTTTTATGCGTAAATAATTATAACTGCATTCGATTTGAAAAATGGCTTATGTTAATTTATTAAGTTAGTTTAAAAAGAAAAGAGAAAAAAAAAAAAAAGAAGAAAAAAAAAAGAAGAAAAAAGAACTAATATTATTTTTATATGTCCTCCAAAAAAAGAAAGAAAATACTTTTATCTAAACACCTGGTTGTTGTATTATTTGTGCTTCGTGATTGTAATACTGTTGTACTGTACCCAAGGGTGCCAGAGTCGTTATAGTGGGATGTGCAGGATATGGCTGAGGAGGTGGTTGTGTACTAGTTACAACAACGGCCTGTGTTGGACCTGGTATCATTTGACCTGCAGATAAATCTACCGGAGGACCAGGTTCTACTAAAAGGGCACTGTTAAGATCTAACTGTAAAGAATCGTGTGGCATCTCATCTTGTTGTTCTCCTCCTGGTGTGTGCTGCATGTAAACAAAAAAAAAAAAAAAAAAAAAAAAAAAAAAAAAAAAAAAAAAAACAAAAAATTAATTATAATTTATCGATCTTTTATAATATTAATTAATCGATCTTTTTATTTCATAGACAGGTTCGAAAGTAATATTGTAAACTTACACGGATATACAACTCGTACCAATATTTGGCAACTTGAAAAAGTACTTCTGGATAAACACCGCCACCTTTTGCCGTATTTTCAACCGTGATACATGCTTTTTCCAACATCACATCACTTTGTTCCTTACACTGTAAATATAAAGAAATTTTTGAATGATATTAATTTAGATGTCATATAGTTATTTTACCTCAATTCATTTATAATGTTTACCTGTAAAATTGCTCTTTGCACTTCATTTGGATTAAGAGCATGAGCATGTGGTAAACAAGATAGTGCCAATTCTGCGGCTGCTCTGACCATATTTGGATCGCTACCTCTGGAAGATTTATCAGCAATACTGACTGCTTCTGGAGGAGTTAGATGACCTTCCCAACTTTCAATGAGAAACCATATAGCCGGGGCACCAATTTCTACAGCTTGTCCAGTGATCCAAGATACGTGTGTTGAATAAGTACGACTCAACCAATTATGACTGACGCAATTATGAAGACCAAGAGCATATAAGCCCAATTGAAAGGCGCACATGTGTAAAGCTCTATGTGGTACATGATGATTTTGATTTGTTGATACTTGAGTGAACAATGAAGTTGAACTACTACCACCTGCTTTAGCCAATACGGTTTTAGCCAATTCACACATGAAATGTGCACCAGCTTCGGATGGTTGATTAGGGATCGATGGACATACTCGCTTACTCTTGTACCTATAAAATGATCAAAATTAATCGTTTGTGAGTGCTATAGACGCATATAAGCGTTTAGCGAATTTTTTCGATCTCCCTCACGCTTGAGATTAGTAACAACATTGTCGATTTGTGTATAGACGATCGTCTTGAGATTTACCACACTCAAAATTAATTTCAATGGATTTAAAATTTAACGTTAAAAGTTTTTACAAAATAATCCGAAATTATTTTGTAATGTGTGTGTGTGTTTTTATTTTACAAAATCAATTTAATGTAAATATAAAGTATATGTGATTTAAAGTTTGATATTTTGTTGTTTAAAATATAAGTATAAAATTGTTCACATTTTTTTGTTATATTTATTAAGTTCAAATATTTTGTTTCATTAATATAATTTCAAATTAAGATTATATTATTTACATTTTAATGTTTTGAATAGAATAATTGATGTTTGAGAAGAACTTTTTTGCATTATTTAAATAGTTTTACAACTTGCATATTCAATCGATAGAGATCACATTAACGAAAAAAAAGTATTCCATTCCCAGTAATCGAAGTCATTAGGCGTACGCCATCCACATGGATTGCTTATGTTATGAGTATTCAAAAGTATAAAAAAAGAAAAAGAAAAAAATAAAGTAATATTGTTAACACATTGTAGATTGATCATTAAAATTCTCGTGTTTTTTTCTATTTTAGAGGTTGCAACCAATCACAAGAATTATGGTATAACTTATAAGAATATGTAATATATAATTTTTAAAATGTTATGGTTATTTAATTTTATAACGTGACTTTCAAAATTTATGTAAAAGCTTTTTCATAGTCATTCATTGCCAAAAATATAATTGGCAACTGGCTAAAGCTAACATTAAAATTCACGATGTATTAATACGTATGTATTATCAATGAAAAACAAACCTTGTTTCTTTAGTTCTAGTTGGTACTGGTTGCACTAATGGTGGTTGAAGAGTTAATGCACTCATGCTATTTTCTAATTCCGCGCTTGTACTACTGTGTGGTCTACTCCCATTACCGATAACATTGTCACTGTTTCCAGGAACATCGGTGCCTGTTAAAGGCGACAAACATTCGTCATCCGGCAAATGCGTTGTCGTCTGAAAAATAAATAAATAAATAAATAAATAAATAAATAAATAATAATAATAATTTTTTATCTAAATTGAATTTAAGAAACGGTCATATAACAGACAATATTTAAATTCTTGCCTCAGGTTTAGTGATAGGATTTGCAGTGTAGTAACTACTAAGAATAGGAGACTTAATTAATTGATGAACATCACGATCCAAAAGTTTGTTCATTATTCTAGCTACTTTAGCCGGTGCATCCTTGTAATGTACAAGAAGAGTAATCGCCAAGTCGCCCCTATAAATCAAAACAAGAAATATATCATAACTTTATTTCCATGATCTTAGAGAAATTTCTAATGATGATTAACGTACCTTTGCCGTCTAGTACCTTCGCAAAGAAGCGGATGATCCGCTTCACTTACGTTTGCTTTCAATCCTAAAGCAGCGACAGCTGCGTCGAAACCCAGAGCTTCATCAGCTTCTTTGTTAATTTCCGGACCTCCTGTAAATATTTTTTCTTTTTTTTTTTTTTTTTTTTTTTTTCTTCCTATACTTTACTTTTCTATTCTACCTGAGTATTAATATTGTAGATGTATATGAAAAAAAATGTGTATGAAAAAAAAAAAAAAATGGATTCTGATCGAACAGAAATTTAACTTTGGGTTAACGCGTGCGGTATTTTAACAACTAAACTTAATTAAAATATTTCAAAGATTCCATTTTTTCATAGACTCATATATATATATATATATATATATATATATACATATATATATTAATTTATTTATATATGCATATATGTTAAGGATAAACATACTCGGTGTATTCAAAGTATCGAATATGAAGCTTGCTAAAATAATTGGTAGCAATGCATGCCCTCTTGATCGTAATACACCATCTCGTAATTGCGCCGCTCTTTGTCTGACCATATTAAGTTCAGCTTGACCTAGGGGAATTTTTTTCAACAAACCGACGAGTTCGCTTTCTTGATGTGCTAGTTTGACCTGATAAAAAGAAAATGATAAAGAAATTAACAGAGAAATAGAAATAGAAAAAAAAAAAAAAGAACTTTCAATGGTATTAACCGTATTGATAGGTATAAATTTTACCTCTAAAGGTTTCGTATTTGCCGGCGGTCTAGCCATTTCTAAACCATAGAGACCTACTCTGAATGCAAGATTGTGATATTCAGGATTTTCAGCGAGTACCGTGCACAAGAAGCAACATTTTGCCAAAGTGGCGGAGGCAAGGCACGTTAATTGATGTGACGCTGGATTCACTTGTTGCTGTAACATTTATATTCATTTGATATTATCATTCGATTATGGTAACAGAGGACATATGAAATTAAATCAAATCTTTTATCTTACCTTTTTCTTTTTTCCTTTCAATGGCACGGGTGGTTCCTCGATCATTAAATCCGGAGGATTAGCTAATAATTCTTCTGCTAATCGAACACCAAGTATACAAGCTTCTCGCGTATGTCCATGGGCATAAAGACCCTCTGCTCTAGCAAGAAATATACCCCAAGGATCTTCTGTTTTCTTTAGATTACCCAACAATGCACTTGCGCTCGGTGCTATGGTCAAAGGTGATTCGGTTTTCGAATCGTTTCCTGTATTATTCACTGTTGCCTTTGAATCATAATAATAAACGTTATATTCATCACCAGAAGGGCTATCGCTGCTAGAAGATGAACTTTCATCCTTTGATTGTCTTCTGGATGCATCATTCTCTTGTTCAGATTCTTGTTCAGTCTTTGATCCTGTTGCTTTAGGATTTACCGTACGCGACTTATCACGATAGTCGACGAAATTCGCCCTGCCGCACTTCACTTCGTTAGTAGTCTTATTGTTACTACTTTCACTACTGTCACTATGACTTTCCGATGATAATACGTTCGAACAATGTTTATTCGAGTCTTGAACATTTTTTAAACTCACGTTACTGTTCGATGAGGATTCGCTACCTCCGCCCTCCTAAACATTAATTATTTATCATGTATTATAAATTTGTTTATAAATTAAAAATTATTTTCAAATTATATTAACGATCGTATCAACCTGTGAATCTGTATCTCCGCAATTATTTAACCTGGCGCATCCACGTCTAAGTAATAATTGTGGTTCCGAAATGTCGGCCATATCGGTATCATTTTCGCAAAAACCTTCAGAACTAACACTGCTACGATTTCCATCACCGCCGCTACCTCTTGAACACAATCCCGGAAATTCTCGTGGATTCAATCTTCGTCTATCCGTATAACTAAATTCTACGAGACCTAATGGTACAGGTCGTCTGCTGTGATGATGAGAAATAGGTGGTTGGCAATTCAAGACAGCCGAACTCGAATTCACCTTTATAAAAGATATACAATTTACGTTTTATATCATATAAAAAGATCAATGATAAATTATATATCATATTTAGAAAAAGATATAACAAACCTGATTTACTTCGGTACCACTATCACCAACATGTCGAAAACATGTAAATGGACAATGATACATGGGATTGCTTTCAGCGGTGTATGTGATACCCGGAAGAGTATATTCTTCCCAATCTAAATAACATGCCTCAAGAGCCGTTTTGAAGCCAACAAATACGGTTAAATCGTTCTTCAATGAATCCTTATAGCTACTGCTATTATTTTTATTATGCGAATTATGGGATACCGAGGTACCACGACTTTTAGTGACCTAAAAATAAATAAGGCAATAGTATTGATTTTTAATGGATATAATCAAATCTCCTCGAACATAAACATAAGTAATACTTTTATTAATATTACCTTATCAATGATCTTCATATGCCATGCCATAAATTGATCATGTAGCATCTCTCGTTCGGCCGGTGATAATCCAGGATTTAGAGCAGCCAATCTCCAAAGTACGACAATTTCGTCGCACAACGAAGAACACGCATGTTGAGATGCATGAACGTTGCTGTTCATATTACCATGTTTACCACCACCATGTCCTGTACCATTCAATAAAGCTACTTTCGTGTTAAACCACCAAACTATTATTTGTTCACAGGCCATGCATTCTTCTGTGATAATCTCTAAAAGCGGTATTGCGTTACGATCCGTTCTCTTGAACATTTCACGTACGATCGAGAGCAGGTTCCACATTCCCTCTGGTTCTCGACCTCTCAATGGTCTAAGAAGCGACGACCATTCGGCAGCAGCCGGAGGTGCTGTAGTGCTCAAATAGTTTACGTCGCTAAAAAATATTATCGGATAATGTTAATCAAACGATATTATTATTATCAGAATACAATAATTCATTATTATAAATGTCGACTTTTTAATAACAAAAAACATAAATATTGGATTGACCGACTTTAATCTTTTAACGATTACTAATAAACTGTGTTATTAATAATGATTATTTTTTTTTTTTTTTTTTAATGTGATTAGTTTGCACTTACAAGTATGTAAGAAAATGTATCGGTACGTCTATAATGATAATAAAAGTTTTGTTAGTTTTGTTTATATGTATATTGCAACGGTGTATTTGACGAAGTTTTTATTACAAATAATTTTTTTTTTTTTGTTCACTTAGTAATTTCCTTTCGATTTTGTGCTTATGATTAAAAATGGACGGCAATAGAGTGGATTTTGTAAATCGACATTTGATATTTTTATATCATAGGAAAGATAAGAAGAAAAGATATTTATGCTATTTATGAAAATGATCTTTCAATCGAAGGAATTATTAGAAAGTGTGATTTGCTAGGTTTTTAAAGGTGTAAATTTTAATTTTGAATACTTGAGAAGAATTTTCAATATTTACAATGATCAAATACGATGACAAAAATATAGCGGATTACGAATAACTAGAACTATGCGGTTTGCGGTTTATAAAATAGAATTACTTTAATACAACTGATTTAATTGTTAATCGGCATGAACTTCACGGAGAATCCAATATTATATATATATAAACAATAAATATTTTTTATTTATATATAAAATAGTAACAATTTTGGTACTATTTATTGATCGGTCAATCCTCAATACAATATTAAAAATTCATTTCTAATATTGACATATTCACTTCAAAAAGAAAAAAAAAGAAAAAAAAAATTACAACACAGCATCAACATATAAATATGTATTATCTATAAAATTATAATACTTATTTGATTAATACGTTATCTTTAACGAAAATAAAATTCACCTGAACACAATAGGCGCTGGTACACAGAACTTGATAAGAATTTTCTTAATGTTATCGTGCAACGTTTTCTCGTCCAGATACCAAGATGTTTGATCGTGCGCGGAAGCACCTGCCGTAGGATCAGGAGCACCACAATAACTATTGATGGCATTCGGTTGGGCTGACAACAATTCGTCCAAGAGTAATTGAGCAGTGGGAAGAATTTGTTGTGGCAATTCGCTTATAAGATATTGAGCAAATTTTTGCAATTGATCTCTGTGCAATCGCGACAGAGATTCGCTCACTGGTGCTCTTAGGCAAACTTGTGTCGGCTGAAAAATTATTTTTCAATAAGTTTTTCGATCGTAATTTTAATATTTTCGATATAGTAAATATGTACAAAAAAGAAAAAAAAGAAGAAAAAAATAAATAATTAAAACTATATATATATATATATATTTACCATATGTATTCTATGAAGACAAACAGCAACTACGTGTGCACACCAATAAGCCTTTGAGGAGCAAGTACAATTGCACGATGTGATCTTTCGACGATCGAAAGTTACTGCTACATTGAATTGAGATCTAGCGACACCAGACGTTGCTGACATCATTTGCGGATTCACGCTGGCGCTGAGATGAAAACCTATATAAAAATTATAATATATGTATGTAATAATGTACGTAATACATGTATGTGTGTGCAAACATATTTTTATTATCCATACAGAATAATTGGTACTTTATTGTATTGTATTTGTATTATAAACGTTTCATTCATTTCTTAAGTTACAGAAGATAATACATTTTCATATTTTTTATTAAGATCATCAATGTTCATAATATTCATAATGTTCATTAATGTTCATAAATTGGGATGCGTTATATCCCAAGGATTTTAAACAGTTGTCATTTCTACAGAATCAATAATTTTTACTCCAAAAGAATACTGTATATTTTTTGAACACTTAGAAATAATAATCAGTAGATTTGAAAAAGCATTTTCAATTTTGTCATTATAAAATTATAAAAAAAAATTTTGTCATTGTGGCACTCCGCATAAATATATATTATTTCATTACAATATTTTAATAATAAAATATCATAATAAAATAATACATATAATATTTATATAAATAATAAATATAATCTCTACATAATCTTATTGTATTTTCTAATGAAAAAAAAAAAAAAAAAAAAAAAAAAAATGAAGGACAACTTTTCCCTTATATAATGTATATGATGTTTTACCTATTTGCAGAGGATTCTTGACGCTTCTCGAACGAAATAGTTGTTCGCCACGTTGAAATTCATCCGCACTGCCATTTGCAAGGCAAGAATAGAGTCTTATGTCTTCCTCGTTATCGGGAAAACTCCAGAAAGCTATCCTCAGCTGCAATTGTTCCGGCACAGGTGGATAAACGTGTTCGACCAACTCGAAGGGTATGTGAGATGCAACGCATCGTGCCGATAGTTCGCATAATGTCGGCACTTGTGAATCATCTGAAAATTAAAAGTCATATCGTTATTTAAAAAAAACGTCAACAAGAAAATTGCGCGCACACACACACACACACACATATATATATGTGTATTTAAATACAAAACATATGATCTATATTAAATATATATAAATTAATATATATAAAATCAATAAATTATTTGTACCATTATATATATATATATATATTATTTAAAATTAAAATAATTATCTACATTGGTAAGATAAATATATATAATATATACAATATACAAATTATCTAAATCAAGCAATAATTTAGTGTCAAAAAATAAAAGATAAAAATTACCCTAATTAATCATATATTGTATGTATGTATATATATATTTATATTTTTTTATTATATTATTATATATATTATATATATTATATATATATATTAAGATATGTATATGTATATGATATATTATTGGTTTAAATAATATCTTTAATTTTAAACAGGATTGAAAATTTGCTATTTTATAATGAAATAATAATATAATAATTATATTAATAACATGTCAGTATAATAACTTCGTCAAAGTCTTAATAATGATATGGTACAAAAAAAGATTTGTATTCCTTTGGGAATTTGTATTAATTATTTTTTTTGTTATATGTAAATATATATACATATATAAATTTGGAAATATTCAAGAAATTTTAGAAGAAGTAAGTCATCAAATAGTGCATTTGTTTTGTATATGTATGTATAGAAAAAAAAAAAAAAAAAAAAAAAAAAAAATCTTGTGAGATATGTTAAATTGGGGATGATAGCGTGCTATTAACAGGGTTCTACGGGCGGTCAAAGTAAATGCGCAGGATGTGCTTCCCTCTTATCCGCTATTTCATTGCTTTTGTATTATCATTATTATTATTATTATTATTATTATTATTATTATTATTATTATTATTATTATTACTATTATAATTATTATTATTATACTTTAGCAGATATTATCGTAGTTTGCTCGCTCTAATGAGAGATGCAGGATGAAATATTATTTTAAATTTGTGAAGAACTTCAAAAAAGGGGTTCGTTAATCTTTTATAATCCCTTATAAAATCTGGTTAATTATCTAAACACTTATGCGAACAGATGTTGCAAAGTGAATAGATAATATAATATAGATTATTACATAAATAAAAATATAAATATATATATATATATATATTTTCATTTTCAAAATCAACGGCTTATATATACTGTATATAGTACATATATTATATGTAGTGTATATATATATATATATGTATATATTCTAATATTAAATGATATTATCGAAATAATATGTATTCTATAATTTTTAATAATAGACATAGTAATTCGATAAAATTAAGTAATCTAATCAAAGAAAAATATAAAATTATGTAAGATTATAGAATTTTCCTAAACAATTGATTAATATTAGTATGATCATAGATAGTGTATTATAAGAAAAATACACACACACATACACACATACATGAATTTATATATATAATATTATTGTAAATTATCAATAAAAATATATAGATATAAGAAATAATGGCTGAGAAGGAAAAAGAAGAAAAAAATGGTTATCATCATTCATGATCTCATTTATGATAATATACATATACATACGTATATATGGGAGGTCTATGTATATCTCGATGTTATTTGATAATGTTAATGAACGATATTAATTATCATATTCGTTACTGTCATCACGTTATCATTGTTTCTCATTTTCGAATGTTAAAAGTCGTAACCAAGAAATATTTCATGACGAACAAATATTTCATTAAAATAGGAACCTGATACATGATAAACACCCCTTCCTCCTTTCGTACTCCCGTTCTAACCCCTCGTTTATAAAGACAGCAATTGAGATTTTCATTAGTAAAAGTGCATCGACATCGAAATTGCATTTGTTCTATATTAATCTATTAAAGTATAAATTACGTTAATTAACATAATATGACGATTATTTTGATTAGAAGAATATCATAAGTATCGCGTTATTCTTATTTTAATTATTTAAATCGTTACATTATTTATTATTATTTTTACAATCTTTTTCCATTAATTATTCTTTTTATCTATTCTTTTATTTTTTTATTTTTTATTAATATTTTACAAATATTAAGCAAAAAAATAATGTTGTAACGTAAAACAATTATATATATAATAATAATAATAATAATAATAATAATAATAATAATAATAATAATAATATATATATATAATATTATTATCATTATATATATATATATATATATATATATATATATATAATGATAAAATATATAATAGTAATATATATTATAATATTGATATATGTATTATAATTTGTAAGAATAGAGAATTTTTTTCTAATATTTCATATAATTATCTTATAATTTTAAATGCATAAGGAACATTTAATGTTTGAACTTGAAGGAATGCACTTGATTCATCAAATAAAATGATTATCCGGGATGTTACTTTCCACAGACGGTCGAGCTTCGTTTCCTTCTACTATAATTCGCGGAAATTTGCATCAGCCCCAATGAATCACGGAGGGGATCTCCGTCGAAATTCTCCAACCCTTATTTTCCTCGAAAGCCCTGAGATTAATAACTTCGTATTTGCGTAAACGCGCATGAATCTTCCTTCGTTATGTGTTTCTACGCTTCCCTACGTTCCTACGTAAAGATTTATTTTCAAAGTCGAGTTTCCTTTTACCTACAAATATTACGATATTAACGGTGAAGGTTCTGAAGGATTGCAAAATGACAAATTTTATTTCTATTTTATCCAGATCATAAGACGAGTAAATTATAATCCATGATCGATCTTATTAAATCAAAATAATCATTCTTAAATTATTACATTTTCATTATTATATGTATTATTATTATATATTTTATCATTATATATATTAATAATAATTAATATAATATTATAATATACTATTTATATAATAAATATATAATAAATATAATATTATATTATATATTATATAAAATTGTAGTATACTATTTTATTTTTAGCTTAAAAAATAAAACTTCTTTGGAAAAAAAAAAAAAAAAGAAAAAGAAAGAAACAAGGAAAAAGATATCGACAAAATAAATACGAATAATAGTACTATTTTATTTTTAACCTAAAAAAGGAAAAATAAAACGAAAAAAAAAAAAAAAAAAAAAAAAATAAATAAATATAAATGGGTCATTCTTCTAATTTATTTTTAATCTAAAAAAAAGTAAAGAAAAAAAGAATAAAAAAAAGAAAAAAGAAAAAAGATAAAATCTTTCTTCGTAAGAAAAAAGAATATATATATATATATATATATACATATACATAAATATTAGTTTCTACCCGTGTTTTTATTATCGAAAGTTACATAGTAACCATTTTTAGCTTGGTTAAAACCCAATGTGTTTTCCTTTTTTTTTTACCGTTCATGGTTCGCACCAAAAATGTGGCTCCGCACATTTTTACCTTTTAGGCACTATTTCCCGCGAGCGTAGAGATGGCGTTCTAGAGCGAATATGGCACGATATGATGATGGAGTGGGGGGTGGGTGGGGGGTAAAGGTTTAGACGAAGCGTCGAATCGGAAACATACTCGGTTCTTTCGTTTAAAGTCTTAAATCAAACACGATATTTTACCGCGCTTTCTCTCTTAGTTATCGATAATGCTAAGATTTCTATTTTATATATCTTACAATTTCTTTTTTTTCCTTCTTAATTAAATCAAATTTACTCAAATTAATTAATATCTCTTTTTTCATTACGATAACAAAGTACTTTTCGTATTATTTGATTATTTCTTTCAATTAGAAAACAGAATAAAAATAACAATAATAATAATAATAATAATAATAATAATAATAATAGTAATAATAATAATTTTGTTATATTTAAAAAAATATATTGTTATTATTAAAAATATATTGTTAAAAGTTTTACTTTCGAAAAGCGATTGTAGAAGTTTTATTAAAAAGAAAAAAGAAAAAAAAAAAAAAAAAACATTTTCGAAAGTTTATTTTTAAAAATGATTGTATGTAAATATTAAACGATTTCTCGTTAGATTAAATATTTCAAATTCGTACCCAAAATGTAAAAGAAAAAAAAAAAATCATTTTTTATTATTAAACATCCGTTTGCTAACGGATCGCGCAAAAAAATGGTTTTACGTTTTTAAAAATTTCGCGCCATTTAAAAATCTCTGACGTTTGGACTGGTTGCCATGTACAGATGCATGAAGATATAGATAAATCTGCGGGCTCTTTTCCCCCGCTTGATTTGTAGCGACAACAAATTTTAAAAACGCTTCTCACTGTGAAAAAGGGATGAGGAAATGGAAAATGAATTTCACAAAGCGCAAGGGTTCGTTCACCGACCTCGTCGAGCCGATCGATATAGCGGCCAGTTTGCATTGCAGAAAGCAAGCCGACGAATGAGAAGGTACACTCTAAAGAAAGAGGGAAAGAGAAAGAGAAAAAGAAAGAGAGAGAAAAAAAAAAGAGAGAGAGAGAGAGAGAGAGAGAGAGAGAGGAGAGAAATTGTAATTTCAATTTTTTCCCTCCTTTTCATTCTTCAAAAAAGGAAAAGAAAAAAAAACATAGAAAGCGTAAAAATTCTGTTTTTCTTTCTTCTTCTTCCTTTCTTTTTTCTTTTTCTTTTTTTTCATTCATCCATATTATAAATTTTTTGTCCAACGAACATTAATGTGCTTTGCCGAAGAATACTTTTTTTTTTTTGCTTCCATTTACTTTCACATTTTTTAAATGTCAACAAACGTATTCACAATTTATTTTATACCATTGTTTCTTATAAACTTCTTCCAATCTATTTAATTCTATTTTCTTCTTTTATTATTATCAATTTATATTATATTAATACTGATAAAATAAGTACGGATTAATTAAATCAATAAATTGTTATGAAGTTATGCCTATCTGCTAGTAAATATTAAAATAAAATCTAAAGATTAGATAAAAAAAAAAAAAAAAAAAAAAAAAAAAAAATGCGGAAGACAAAGAGAGAGAAAAAATATATATATATACATATATACAGACACACACGCACACACACATACTATTTCTGGTTTGTAATATTATAATATTGATTGATTCGAATAAAATTACGCACAGTCAAATATAAATGTATATTATTAATTTATTACGAAATCGTGTTAAACTTGTGAACACTACTGTGATGAAATACTATATATTCTTACATATATTTTTAATTGCTATAATCTTTTTTTCTTTTTTTTTTTTTTTTTCCCCCATTTAAATGAAAATACCAACGCGTAAATACATTTCTTTCTGATGAAAAATTCAATTCATTTTATATATGATATCATCTGAACCGAAATATGAATCATTTTAATAAATTAACGGATAGACTTTCACAATGGTCATGAATGATCGATAATACTACAAAATGTATAAATTAATTACTATGAGTCGAGGAACCATCAAATAATAAATTTTGAGTAATGCAAATAAATTGAATCTAATAAAATGAATATATCTATAATTAATAATTATTGTTTAATAATTTTCTTTATTGCTAAAAATAAGAACGTAAATAAATACTACGAATAAACAAAATGTATATATATATATATGTGTGTGTGTGTAAATTATTATATCGAATATACATCAAATGATATTTTTTTGAAAAAAAAAAAAAAAAAAAAAAAAAAAAAATAATTTAAAATATTGATAACATTTGTAAATTAATGACTATGAACGATTAACTCGATAACGTTCGTAAAATCATATCAATTTATAATCCATAAGAAAATTATAATTATAATCAACAATGAAATCATTTTCTATATCCTAATAAATAATAATATTATCGTTGGACTTAAACGACTTTCTCATTCGTATCGTCAAATGATTGATGAACAATAAGATCATTCGAAAAATATACGCCACGTTTTAATATTTCATTTCGATTCTCTCTGTATAGATCTATAATAGATACTCGTATGAATTTCAGGGATTTCGGTAACGTCTTGGTTGAACGATCCAATTGGATCCACCTACTACGTCAACTATACGAAGATTGATGGGATCGGTTTATCTATGAGGGACCATGAAAATTTTCTTCGAATTCGAAAAGATATATCATTAATTTTCCTAGAAAAATTTGTACAACTTTTCTTTCTTTATTTCTTTCTTCTTTTTTCCTTTTTCTTTCTTTACTTTTTTTTTTCCTTTCATCGTACGAATATATATATATATATATATATATATATAGATACATATATATGGTGTCTTATTTAAAATGATACAGTTAAATATTTCCGATTCTATTTGTATGAACAAATAAATATCCTTTGTTATAAACAAACGTTTTGAATAAAAGTTATTAGATTTTCAAGGAGAAATTTTAATATCTTATTTACATTTATTTCATTATTTTCATTGATATGAATCGTAGTCAGATACGATAGTTATAATTTTTTTATTATTATTATTATTATTATTATTAAACGGAAATCAATACCTTAAGTCAAATAAAAGTTTGCAAAGTATATCGATACAAATCAACTGTGTATTTTTTTTTCATCGATATTTCATCGAATTATATCGCTTTGAGGTTTAATGAACTGGTTAATCGCGATAATGTAGTTTATGAATGGTTTTAGCTGGTTGTTTTACGCTTAAAACAATTACAGTGATATTAAAGTGTATATTAAAATAAATAAATAAATAAATAAATAAATAAATAAGAACGAGTAAAAAAAAAAAAAAAAAAAAGAAATAAAAATTTATTAACGAATTTATCGATTATATGACAGAGAGTAAAAACTTATGGGAAAAATTTATCGCGTTATTGCGATTACACGGTTTATTAAAGTTCAAAATGTCCTAAAACGATGTAATATCGATAAAATGTGTACAGAACGTAGATAGGTATTCGTTGGATTTGCATTGATATTTTCTACTAACTTTTAATAGACTTATAATATATCGATTTCCATTTGGAAAACAGAAAAAAAGAAAAGAAAAAAATTTTTATGACTTCCACATCTTGAAAAAAGTAATTTCCAATGAAATAGCTGCAATAAATATTATATTATATTTCATCTTCCTAAATCTAATCCAAATTTTATTTCGAACATGTGTTTATTAAATCAATAGGATCAGAGATATTTGATCGTATCATTTGAAATGAGACACTCAGTATAATACGTATATATATATACATCTCTATAAAAATAACAAAAAATATTTATATACCTCTATAAAAATAACAACAACAAATATATATATATATATATAATAAATATATAATTAAAAAAAATATATAATAAAAAAGATAAAAATAAAAAAAAAAGAAAAAAAAAAGAAGAAAAAGTTTATCGATGAAAAATCACAAAAGCTTTCGTTTTTTATATCGTCCTAACCATCCTTGAAGGGAAATTATCGATTGGATGCTAAAAGTGCATATTTACTTTTTCAAAAATAATTACTAATCGATTTAAAAAATGTACGCCCGATCTATATTATTATTATTATTATTATTATTATCGGTATTATTATTGTTATTATTATCGTTATTATTATTATTATTATTATCGTTATTATTATTATTATTATTATCGTTATTATTATTATTATTATTATCGTCAGTATTATTATTCTCGTGTATAATAAAAAATTTACATTGTTTCCATGGTAACTATATAAATCGTACACTAATCCGACAGAAATAAATTTTTCTTTTCGTCCTTAGATTAATAAAAAAAGAATTGCGACACGTATAAGACTATTCTCGATTTGGGATTAAATATTCCTACGAAAAGTAATTCGTCATATTTTAATCATGAAAGAACTTCTTTTTCTTCTTCTTTTTCTTTATTCTTTTTCTTTTTAATTCGAAATAACAGAAGTTTATACGTTTACAAAATCCATTGGAAGAAGGATAATCGATCCCGAGTGAAACTTTAAGAGTTTCAATGTAATTTAGTCGAGTTTACTTTATTCGAAAAAGAAGTAGTTGAGACTCTGTGTGCTGTGGGCTAGGGGAATGGTGGAAGAGAGGAAGGGTTAAAGGGAAACTTAAAATACAGGCTGCGCATGCCATATACATAGAACTTCATTCAGCATTGGTGCCATAAAACTTTCACAACATGGATAAAATAACGACTGCTTTGTTTCTCTTTCACTCACTCACACACACACACACACACATACCCCTCTCTCCCTCTTTCTCTCTCTCTCTCTCTCTCTCTCTCTCTCTCTCTCTCTCTCTCTCTCAAAAGAAATAACAAAAAGCTTGTTAAACGAATAACGTTCTTACAGAGAATTTCAGAATTAATAGGTCAAAAAGATATAAAAGTATATATTTTATTAGACAGTTATTTGCAGTTTCATTATTATAAAACAGAATAAAAAAAAAAAAAATATATATATATGTATATTTACAGGGTGTCCAAGAAGTATGAAACCAAATTTATACCATGTATTACTGTGGTCACATAAGTGAAAAAAAAAGTTCATATAAACTTATGTTCAAAAATGATTTATCGAAAAGATATATTCTTTTAAAAGATATAAATTGAAAAAAAAAAAAAATGAACTCTTTTCATCGATTTGACCTTAGTAATACGTAGTAATAAATTTGGTCTCATACTTATTTGACACTCTGTATATATAACCCAGTGGATAGCACTTTGTGAATAAACTGACCTTTCACTCGAAATGATGGTTCTTTTTTTTTTTTTTTTTTTTTTTTTTTTTTTTCCTAGACGAAATTCATAATATTTTTTAAGCATGTCAAATCTCATATATATATATATATATTCTATAAACACTCAATAACATCGATTAAGTATCGGTGAATTTTACATAAGACAAGTGAAAAAAGGCGGAAAAAAGAAATATAATTTTTTTGGCACAATTTGTCATTATTTGTTTTCACTATAGTTACATAATACAATACGACGAGATAGCAAAAGGGAGTTCTCAGTGATGAAGTAAAACGAAGAAGAAGATTTAGGCGCTTGTCCGAAGGAGATTAGACAGGACGAGAGAGAGAGAGAGAGAGAGAGAGAGAGAGAGAGAGAGAGAGAGAGAGAGAGAGAGAGAGAGAGAGAGAGAGAGAGAGAGAGAGAGAGAGAAAAGCTTAGTCAGCATTTTCCATCAGCTCGTCTCTTCTTTTATTTTTTTCTCTTTTTTTTCTTCGTCTTCCTTCCCTTCTCTTTTCTTATTCGATCGAAATGAAACATCAGGTAGGTTTGGCTCTTGGCAATCTTTCCTATTTCCTTGCAGTAATTAATTGGCAGATTGGTAAAAAAAAAAAAAAAAAAAAAAAAAAGAAAGAAGAAAAAAAAACAAAAAAAGAAAAAGAAATCATAATCATTCTGAAAAGAATTTCATAGAAACATTTCTTCTCTCCAATTGGATTTTGTAAATTTTCGATCGTACATTTATTTTCTCGAATTAAATATTTCATATTATTTCATCGAATTTCCTGAGAATAATTTTTTAATTTTACGAAACATAACAATGTGTTGTATTTATATATACGTAAAAATAATAAAGGAGTTAATATTTATCGATTGATCCATTATATGAGATCATCAGTTCATTTTATCAATTACATTTCAAGTATAACTATAATTAGAGTCACGAATATAGTAACCGGAATATAAGGTATATTTATTGGATCTACCGACAAGTTTCGCATGTTTATCATATAATTATTTTTAACTTTTTACAACTGCCATATACTTTTGAAATCATATTACATACATATGTACATATGTTTATGCGTGTGTTCGTGCATGCGTGCGTGTGTATGTATTTGTATGTATGTATATATTTTGTATTTTATAAGTTTTAATTGTTGCAACAAAATTAATTATTACTTCATATCGAATGTTTTTCATATTTCTTTTATATTCAAGTTATGGTTATACATAATGTTTAATAATAATAATAATAATAATAATAATAATAATAATAATAATAATAATAATATTATACTCAGTGTAACATAACTAAGTTAGTAATAGTATATGAAACTAAAGAATTATAGTATTATTTTTAATAAGTATAGTAAAAGTTATATAATAGTATATCATAATATACAAAATTAATAACACTCTGTATTATAATTTCAGAGAATATAATATATTATTATAGCATTTTAGTGCATTATATTATATAATTTTTACTCTATAATATAATTATACTATACTACGTAATACTGCGTATAATATTTACGTTTCGTGTATCAATTTTTTTTTTTTCGTAAAAACGAAAAAAATTTCGTTACAGGCAATTAAATGGAACCTTTTTTCGTTTTTTTTTTTCTTTTTTTTTTTTTTAATAATTATTAGTAAATATCAAAAGAAAAAAGAAGAAATAAAAAAGATGAAAGATAAACACATAAATATATAAAATGGAAAGAATAATATTTTCCCGAAAAAAAGAAAAAAAAAAAAAAAGGAAGAAAAATGAAAAGCAAAAAATTAATAAAATGGAAAATAATAAATCAGAGATAAAAATGTATAGAAAGTCAGTGTCATATATTTTCCTTAAAGATTCCCTTGGAAACCAGCGTGTAGAATTCATCTTCTAATAGAAGACGAAAAGATCCTTTGTCCGGAATTCATATCGTAATGGCCGACGAACGAGACAGAACGAATGACGACATCTTTTCTACATCTTTCTAAGTAAGTACTTTTACTTGGAAATAATTTCTTTTTTTTTTCTTCTTCTTCTTTTTCTTCTCTCTCGAATCTATCGATCATCAACGATAAAATAAGGGTAGCAAGAAAAAGGAGAAAGAAAGAAAGAAAGGAAAAAAGAAAAAAAAAGAAAAGAAAGAATGAGAGAAGGAAGGAAAGAAAAAAAAAAGAAAAAAAAGAGAGAGAAAGAGAGAGAGAGAGAGAGAGAGAGAGAGAGAAGGAGAGAGACATATCAAATTGTATTTACTTTTTGGAAAGTTAATTGTATATACTCTAGCACTTGGTCCTCTAGAAGTTACTGAAACTCGATTCCTTCGTTTCAAGTGATCTTGAAAAAAAAGAAAAAAAAAATAAGAAAAAAAAAAGAAAAAAGAGAAGGAAAGAAGGAAAGAGAGAGAGAAAGAGAGAGAGAGAGAGAGAGAGAGAGAGAAAAAGAAAGGACCACGAAGGGATCGAGATCAGCTGTCGCACCTGTCACGCCCTGTAATTGAATTCCATCGGTTCGCCTCGATCGCTTATTCTTTTTCAGAATGTCGATATTGCCCTTCGGCTTGGAATACCATCATGGATATTTCCCTTATGGGACGGATGACGTGAAAGCCACTTTTATATATCTCGGCCGTATTAGTGCGACGATATTTTTGGTTGGTGATTTTTTCGATCGGTATAGAGGAGAGAAAAAAAAAAAAAAAAAAAACGAAAAAAGATCACATTCAAGAGAGAAATATAATGTTTCAATGAAAATGAAGAATTAAAAATAAGTTGGACGTGTCTTCCATGATCGATTTTGTATTCCAAGATTTTTTTTTACTATTTTCTTTTTTCTTTTTCTTTCTTTCATATACATATGTATAAACTTAATAAAAATTATATAGTATTATATTAATCAATAATTAATGTCGAAATTTTCATTAAAAATAGTATACATATATATATATATATATATATATATATATATATATATATATATATATATATATAATATTATATATATAAATATTATAATATTAAAAAATATTATTTATATATAAACATAATAGTTTAGCGTTAAATTAAAATCAATAAGTAATATCATAATTTTTAATAAAAATAGTATTGGTTATTTACGTATATGAAATACTGAAAATATCAAAATCATAAATATAATATCATATATATTATTTATATATAATAAGATAGTATCAGATTGGCCAATAAGTAATGTTATAATTTTAAATAATAATAAAAAATAAAAAGAAAATATATATAAATAGTAAAACAATATTGAAAATTCTAATATTAACGATTTAATATTATATACTATTTATATACAATAGTATAGCATCAGGTTGATCAATAATATTGAAATTTGAAAAAAAAGGGTAAAAAGAAAAGGAAAAAAAAAAAAAAAAGAAGAAAAAGAAAATTATTTAAATATAAAATTCACATATTACCTATCGTTCGATCTAATTGAACACTATTATCAATTTATAGGATTCCTTAAAAGGAAATAAATAAACAAAATATAAATAAATAAATAAATAAATAAAAAATAAAAAAAATAATTATTTGTAAAGAAAATATATGATCTCGCATTTTAAGTACAATTTATATACACATACATACACACATAAATATATACATATACACATAGGGATATATACATACTTGTATGTATTTAGTATACGTAAACATTTTAATCGTATTTATATCATTCCTAAATATCATTGAAAGAATTTTTTGAAACATAAAACTGCTTGCTTATTGTAGAGAAAGACAGATGGACGGACAAACAGATGGACATACAGGTAAACAGACATACAAACAGACAGACAGACAAATGGATAGACAGATACAAATAAAGACAGAGAGAGAGGGGGGGGGGGGAGGGAGAGAGAGAGAAAATGTGAGAGAAAAAAATATAATGAAAAGATAATAAAATGATAAATTAGAGTTCAAATGAGATGACAAAGGAAGGAAAATAAAAAGAAAAAGAGAAAGGAAAAGAAGAAAAAAAATAAAAATAAAAAGATGAATAAGAAGAAGAAGTAGAAGAAGAAGAAAAGTGTAGAAGAAAGAAGAAAGAAAACACAACGGATGCTGCGAGAAGAATCGAGGAGAGCCTCGTATTGAGATGTATCCCTGTATCCGTTCGGAAGGTATAGAGGAGAGCCTAGGGGTTACCATGGCAACCGTATCGATCCTCACTGGCTTCAGAGATGTACTAAACGATTCACAGCCAACGCGAATTCTCTCTACTTGGGGCGCGTTAATGCGAATAGGCTTATAGTTCTGAGCCTAAGACTACATTTTCTAACAACATTTAAAAAAAATTATCCTTCCTTTTTTTCCCCCCATACGGTTTAAATGTACGAATATTTTTGTCGATTTTTCTTTTTTTTTTCTTTTTTTTAATTGTTATTATTATTTTTTCTTCTTTTAATTCCTTTTTGTTCCAAAAAAAAAAAAAAAAGAAAAAAAAAATATATATATATATATATATTTTTTTTTTTCTTTAAAAGTGGCGAACGATTTATTAGAGTAGATTCGATCTCTTCGAAATGATTGATATTGTATTTTTTTTCTTCTATTTATTTTTAAGCGTCGGAGGCGGCAAAGTTTTATTATTATCTTTACTGTTATGACTGTGATAATATACATATATATATATATATAAATAAATACACACACACACACATATATAATGTCATAAGTAATTAATGTAAAAATTTTATTGATCTCATAATAAATAATAAATCTTCTTGATGAGATTATTATTGATTACGCTAAGATCTATTATTAAATATAATAATAATAAATAATAATAATAAAACAAAAAAAAAAAAAGAAAGAAAAAAAGACAAAAAATAATGATTAAAAAATGATTTGTTTTTCGCTCATTTAACCATCTTCGTTAGCCGGGGCTTTCATGATGAAATCTTCTTTTTTTTTTTTTTGTTATTTATTTATTTCTTTTTCTTATTGCTTTTTCTTTTTTTTTTTTTTTTTTTTTTTTTTTTTTTTTTTTTTTTTTTTTTTTTTTTTAATGACCTCAAATTATCTCATGCGGCATATAAGGCTCGGTATAGATAAAACCGAGAGATGAATGAAGAACTATCTTGATTGATTGCTCTTTTACATTTTTATTGCATGTTCATACGTTCGCCAATTAAAAGCAAAGAATTCTTTAATGAGGAGAAGTCTGAGAATTTATTATATCTCTTTTTCGTTTTCTCCATATGGTAAATGTTAATAAGCCGGGAGAAGAACACGTGCGTGATATAATAATTAAATGATTAAAAAAAAAGAATTATTGAAACAAAATTTCAATTCTAAAAAAGTTATGAAAATGTATTGTTCCGAAATAAAAATTTATATATATTAATGAACAGAAGACAGCTAACAGACAACGAAAAGATCATTTTTTTTTTCGCGCTAGATAGACTTATTATTAATGACTTTCTTCTACCTTTTATTTTTTGTTGTATTGCATGTTGTAAAAAAGAAAAAAAAAAAAAAATTAAAAAATAAAAATAAAAAATAAAAATAAAAAATAAAAGGGAACGACATTGGAAAATCGCAAAGCTACCGGCGAACATACCGGTGAATTCAATGAGAAGTTTACCGTGGACTCTTCTATTATATCAAATGACTTAATTACCAGTTTTCCTATTGAATTAAATCCACAGACGAGTAGTAATGTCTATGACGTTACTTCCTGTGGCATCTCATTATAGAAAGCTTATATCTCTCTTCTCGAAGGGGGAAAGCCCTCGGTAACGGACTTACGTTTAATGGCAAATACCGTTTTCATTGATATCCATAAGGAAACGCCATTTTGACTTGCCCCATTATCAAAATAATTCTCACATCCATACACAAGATTTTTATCATTTTTGTAAACATTTTGATTAAAAAGAAATTAATTCTAATTACGAGTTAATGAGAAAAATTGGAAATTAAAAGAGAAAATTATATTACGAGTTAATAAAAATCTGAATAATCAATTCTGATTACATATATATATTATAGAAAAAAAAAAAAAAGAAAAAAGAAAAAAGAATATTTTTTTTCTTCCTCGAAGAAAAATATTTCTAAAAAAGAAATGGAACGATGATACATCGAACATGAAACGACAAATTAATTCTTCTATATTGATTTTTGATAATTCAAAATTAATTATTCTGAAATAACTATAGTTTTGAAAAAGTTTCTTTTTTTTTTTTCCTTTTCTTTTTCAAAATTCATTTGTAGTCGTAAAAAGAAGAAAAAAGAAAAAGAAAACGAAAGAAAATCATCGAAACTTTGGTTTTCTTTTTCTTTTTCTTTTTTTTTTTTTTTGTTTTTAAGTTACTTAATACTCAGACAAATGAGATCTATGTAATCGAAGAAAAAAAAGAAAAAGAAAAAGGAATAAAAAAAAAAAAAAAAAGAAATAAAACGAAACAAAACAATAATTGTAAACTTGATTGTGACGTATTAAAAAATATCAGGTACAATAATAAAGTTAATTTACAAACTATAATATCATTATGTGTAAAGTAACATTCGCATGAGTGAACTTTTGTGTATGCGATAATAATTTTACAAGTTCTAATTAGTACTATTTATGATCTTGTTATATTTGAAAATTAGAAAAGGAAAATACAAATGCATGCAATCGAACGACAAACACGCGACACACACACACACACACATATAAAGAGAGGAAAATTGGTGAGAGAACGAAGGAAAAAGGAAATCTAGAATGACATTTGGCACCCTTCAACGAGCCCCGATCCAAATGAGATTCTCCTCGTTTCCTTCGTCTTCCATCAAACTTAATCTATTTATCGATAACTCATCCAACCAGGCTAAGTTCAATGAGAGAATGAAGGAGCCAGAGGAGAGAGTATACCACGATAATGGGGATAAGAGTTCGCTGAGCCACAATGCTCAGCGAAGAAAATAATAATAATGGTAATAATTATAAAAATGATAATAATAATAATAATAATAATAATAATAATAATAATAATAATAATATATTTAATAATAATAATATAATAATATATTATTATATCTAGATATTTCATTTATATTATTATATTAATAATAATAATAATAAGAATAATAAGTATAATAATAATAATAATAATAATAATAATAATAATAATATTAATAATAATAAGAAGAATAATATTAATAATAATAATAATAATAATAATAATAATATTAATAATAATGATGATGATGATGATGATGATGAATAATAACAACAACAACAACAATAGAAAAAGAAAGAAAAAGGAAGGAAAAGAGAACTAAAATAGATCCAATTAGAGCTCGAAGAGAGATATGTTTTTGATTAAAAAAGCGTGACCTATCTGAAGCAATTCACCTTCAACCGTAATGAAAATATTACTCGATGGAAATCCGATGAAAGATTCTTGTCCGATACTATTAATTAAATACATGTTAATAAATATAACGAGCAAATGTAAAATTTGTAATCCTTTGTAATCGATTTGTTTTCTATTTTTTCTTTTTTTTTTTTTCTATTTTCTTTTTTATATCTATAAAGAAATCATATAATACGAAAGTGCACGTATTACACGTATAATAATATCATGGAGAAAATTGTAATTTTACTCTACGAGATTTATAATAATTTTCTATACTATACTCTAATAGACTACATTATTATACTATAGATAATTATACTATTACTTGTTATAATTATAATATAGAGTAATATTAATATACTATATAATATATTATAATATAGTATACTATAATATAGAATAAAAAATTACAATAACCTTCGTAAATTAATATACGTCATTATTAATATATATCATTACTTAAAAAATTATAATTTATTCTAAGTATAATATATCCTTAAAAAAAAAAAAAAAAAAAAGAAAAAAAAAAAAAGAAGAACCAATCCGTCGCAATAAACAATCGAATTTTATTAGGGATACTTTAACGCCTATAAATTAATTATTTTACTTAACAAACATTTTTCTTATTTCTTCCTTTCAAGATAGCCGTCTCCTATGGCTCTAAAACGTATAAAGAAAAAGTAGAACCTTGATCGATTTTTAAAGTACTCTTTAAAAACTTTGTTTATTAATTATTTGTCGAACAAAAAAAAAAAAAAAAAAAAGAAAAGAAAAGAAAAAGAAAAGAAAAAGAAAAAAAAGGGGGAAAAGAAAAAGAAAAAAAGAGGAAAAAGAAAACACCACACTGTAGTGTACCCTCCTACCACACGCAATTACGGTGGAGTTTCGCGTTGTTTTGTTCGCAACGGAAGAGAGGGCGCATGTGGGGGAGGGAGGGAGGGAGGGAGTAACTGGAAGGTGAGGAGAGTGGAGACGCTAAAGGCGGGAATATTCTCTCTCTTTCTCTTTCTACCAAGTTGGCCGTTTTACTGACAAGAACGAACAACAATTTTCCTGCGCGTAGCTACGTCCGCTGGCTTTCTATGAATAAGTGATTCCCCTTTGTGCACGAACGCGAAAAGTCTGGAACGCGATGCACAGTTGCGTCAATTCTCACGGCTTCCTTCTCCTTTCTCTTCACCACCATTTCCACCTCTTCCACTACTTCCACCACGTTCACTATCCCACCTCCACCATCATCTACATCACCACCTCCACTACTTTCCCCTAACCACCTTCACTTCTCTTCACCTAACCTCACCTCTTTTCATCGAACCTCAACTCACCACCGAACTTCGGTATTCGCCATTTAAGTTCATATCGTCGTGTTTCTCGAATTCTGACGATATAAATGATCGTTTCGCATTGTTCATATTATCGATGATTCGATTAGAGTTTTATGAGAGATCACAGACATTGATAAACGAAGAACGAAAGTTCCTTTCTCATATTTTCGATTCAAAAATGATATTGGAATTGGGAAAATGATATTTTTAATGGAATGAATGAATATCGGACATTGTTCTAAACGAATGAAAAAAAAAAAGAAAATAATTATTTCACGACCTTATGACAAATTTTTACAGTATCAGTTAAAATGAATAAATAAATAAATAAATAAATAAATATATATATATATATAAATAAATGAATAATAATTTGTTATTAAATTAAAAGAATAAAATACATGTGCTAACTGTTTATTAAATGTGTCCTCTTGTTCATTTAAATATGTCTGTTGGATTTTTTGAAAATTTTATTTTTACGAAAAATAACGGCATTTCATATTTTTTCTTTTCTCTTTTTCTTTTTTTCAACTTTCATGGAAAAAATCGTCCTTTTCAACGAAAATATTTCAAAGTATTAAAAGATAGATGAATATATCCTGTCTGTTACGAGTAAAATAATAGTAAAACTATTTATATTTATATTAATATATAGGTTAACGAAGAACATGTATTTTTTCTCGAATAAGTTCAAAGGTGTTCCTTTTTTTTTTATTTTTTTCATGGAACAGTCTTTCAACAAATTTTTTTGAAAATATTTTTAAATTTTCACGAAGCTTCTTTTCTTTTCGTTGTAGATATTCCTCCCTTTTTTTTTTTATCTTCAATAGAGATCAATGTTCAACATCACTATTAGAAAAAAATTCATACGATTATCAGACGCTAATATTTTTCATTTCTTTTCTTTTTTCATTTCTTTTCATTTTTTTTTTCTACAACGCTTAAAAATTTTTCCCATTTTACTGTCGAATATTACAGAACAAATAAGGAAAAGAAACGTTAAGATTATCAAGAATTCTAGATATGGTATCATTATAGGTACGTATGTATGAATATCACGAAACTTTATTATATTACTCTAACAAATGATTATATAAACGCAATAAAAAAAAGAAGAGACGATTATTATTACACGAACATTTAATAATAATAATAATAATAATAATAATAATAATAATAATAATAATAATAATAATAATAATAATAATAATAATAAATATAATAATAATGATTATTAAATATAATATATATTATTATTATATATATTATTTAATAATTGAAAAAATTTACACATTATGAAGATATAAATAAAAACTTGATTAAAAATTTATTATTTTATGATTTAATTAGCTTAATTTTTTTTTTTTGGATATATAGATCAAACTATAACCTTAAGAAATGAATTGTTCATGATAGTAGTCAACGAAAGATGACGATAAATGATGAGAGTATTGGTTAAAATGGTTCAAAAAAAAGAAAAAGAAAAAAAGAAAGAAAAAAAAAAGAATCGATAGAGAGAAAGAAATAATGAAAGATTCAGTCGATGATAACAATTTTCTATTTAACAATAGAGAAGTGAGAGTACTGTCATACAATACCAATGATCAATACTAATGCAAAATAAAAAATGGTGAATATATAGACTTCAATGATAAATTGCGATTGAATCGGCGAGTGGATGATTACGTCAAACGTGATATTAATTCGAATGACGATATTTAAATCGTAATGTATCAGAGAAAAAAAAGAGAGAAAAAAAAACATTTTCATCTATTTATAATGGTTTAGAATACACAGCTTGTTCACAATTGTGTGGGACATCCTAAATGCACATAACGCACACAGAGAGAGGAGGAAAGAGAGAGAGGACACACACAGAGGATATTTTATATATATATGTATATACAATAAATAAGATATATATTTAGTTGGGATACAAACGATTATCTTTTGTATCCTCTCTTTCATTTTTTATTTTTCTATCTCTTTTTTTTCGACTGATAAAGTAAAAGTAACATCAAAAATTTGTTTTGATTTATAACGAATAAATAAATTATAGCCATTGTTAATAAAAGGAGGACGAAGACGTAGCATATCGAAGGATTCGACCATGTCTCTTTATAAGGTTCACGGCCATTTCCTTTCAGGGACCGCGGATCGATGCTGCAACGATGTTCAGGAAGAGGATTCGAGAATACGCTCGTGATCATCCTTCAACGTGACTCATTCTTCCTTCCGTAGAAAAAGGTAAAGAATGTTAGTGTCGTAAAACATGCACACGAATACACACACATGACACATGCACACGAATACACACACAGGACACATGCACACGAATACACCTACAGGACACATGCACACGAATACACACACAGGACACATGCACACGAATACACACACAGGACACATGCACACGAATACACACACAGGACACATGCACACGAATACACACACAGGACACACACACATATATACATATACACAGAGAAAGAGAGATGAAAAAGATCTAAATATTTATATGTCTATATATATGTGTATATATATGTGTCTCACGTACTTAGGTGTGTTGGTTATGCAAAATTTTCAAATCGTATTTCGAAATATTTAATAGATCGAAGAATTAATTAATTGTTTATAAAGTAACTCTTTAAATATAACGCACTAACGTATACTCATACATTCATCAAATATAGGTTTTTCTTTCTTTCTTTCTTTCTTTCTTTCTTTTCTTTTCTTTTTTTTTTTTCTTTTTTTTTTCTACCAAAAAATTCATTCTCTCTATCTCATATTTAAAAGTTAATGCTTCCCAAATATAAATTATATATGATATCTTAATAATTATTAATTACACGTAAAGTATAATTCTGATATATTTGTTAACTTAAGAGAGAGATAAAAATAGATATATAAATAGATAGAGACAGAGACAAAGAGACAAAGAGAGAGAGAGAGAGAGAGAGAGAGAGAGAAACAAGAAAAAATAGATGAGTTACTTTAGAAAGATCAAAAAAAGAAATTCGATGTCGGACATTTCGTAAAGGTTTAAATGAAAGAAGGAAAAAAAGAAAAAGAAAAAGAAAAAAAAAGAACATAAAGAAACGATTTTCTAACAACAAGTGTCACCGGCACAAAAGTCAGTTTTTTTTTCGTATTCAATGCCAAAGTAAAAAAGAGGGAGAAAAGCGGCCGCCGGCTGCGGAACGGTTTGCGTAAGGGGAAAAAAGGAAAAAGGAAAAAGGAAGAAAGAGAAAGATAGAAAGAAAAAGAAAAGGGAAAAAGAAGGAGGGATAGAGAGAGAGAGAGAGAGAGAGAGAGAGAGAGAGAGAGAGAGAGAGAGAGAGAGAGAAGAAAAGAAAGACTTGAGGATCAGTTCGAATAGCGAGAGGGGCCAGGTGCATTGACTTTACTCGCTCCATGGCAAACCGGATATCGGACTCGACTGCTACCTGCCCTACCCCTCCCAACTACCCTCCCCTCACCCCACCACCACTTTTCTGAAGATTCGTCTCCGTCCGGAGTTATCTGCTACGGATTATGGACCGACATTTCTCTCTGTATCTCTCCGCATGCGTGTGTATGCGTGCGCATTTTGTATTTGTGTATGTGTGTGTGTTGCACGCGCGCGCGGGCGCATGAGTGTCGCTCACGCTTCGATGCCTTTGGGGATCCTTTGTTCGTGCGAGAGCTTGAAAAAAAAGGACGGATTTTCCATCGGTATAAAAAGGAAAAAGAAAAAAGAAAAAAAAATGAAAAAACAAAAAAAAAGAAAATCTGTAAATCGATGATTTATATACATTCACTTGCTATTCATAAATTTCATTTTAACCTGATATACATATATATATATATATATATATATATATATATATACATTAAATGCATACAATGCATACATACATACATACATTTAACTTACATATACATTTAATTTATACATACATGATTATAAATTGAAGGTCAGTTGAATATTATACTACGTTTGTTGTTAGAAAAAATAGAAAAGAAAATCCATATATATATGTATGCATGTACGTGTATTAAAAAAATTTTCACAACTTTTCTGTTTAAATGTCAAAGTGTTCTAAGAGCGGATACAAAATAAAATATCCGATTTGCGATTAAATTCAAAATTCGATGACTTTTAATTTCTTTTTTTTTTTTTTTTTTTTTTTTTTTTTTTTTTTTTTTTTTCTTTTTTTATGGACACCCTATATCTTTTTTTTTTTCCTTTTTTTTAGTTCGACGACCCGATCTTTGATTTTTCTTATGGATACTCTGTATCTTTTTTTTTTTTATTTGTTTTATCGATCAGATATTTTAATCTATTACTTTAAAAATGAGAATAGAAAATTAAGTTGACCTTGAAGTAATATTTAAAAAAAAGAAAAAAAAAAGAAGAAAAAAGGAAAAAAAAATGAACTAACCGTATCGATTAATAAGCTAAAAATGTTGATAATAATCGCACTTTATTTGAAATATTTTTATCTTACGTCAATACGATTGTCCTACGTAAGTAAGTACATAGAAACAGAAGATAATAACGGTCTACATCCGTTATGTTACGTATAGGTTATGTACTTACTAACGCGCATACAGACTTAACCTTCGAGGAAAAGAATAGACAAGAAAAAAAAGATAAAAAAAGATAAAAAAAAAAAAAAAGCAACATTTTATAGATACAGAATAAAATGCAATTCTATCATTTCGAATTATTTTAATGTAAAGAATCACAGTAATATTCCTAATTGTTTTTACTAAAGATTTTCAAGGTGGCGTATTTCTGTAAAATAAAAAAAATATGGCCGACAGGATGTAAGTTAAGACGAAGCCAAAGTGATTTGTCATCGGTACGGATGAACGGAACATTCGAGTCATCATTAAACATGTAATGCACCGTCATTCTTTTTTTCTTTCATGATTCACCTCGTCATCATCTCCAAGAATTCGCTTAATTCGTTTAGTGCATGGAAAAAGAAAAAAAAAAAGATATCAAAAAAAAAAAAAAAAAAAAAAAAAAAAAAAAAAAAAAACGATTCAATGAGTCGGACGAAAAAGTAACTTTGTTTAAAATATATGATAGTTCTAATCCTTTGGATTCATCGATTGGCAAACAAGCTACCGGCACGATCGTGTTTCAAGGCGTAGAGGAAAAAGAGATAAGGAATCGAGCGTTAGCTTCGCGCGATGACTATGGTTCAAGGTCGGACGTTGCACTTTTGTGGTTCCGATGCAACAAAGAGAAAGAAACTGAGGAAGAGGAGAAAAATGGCCAGCTAAACCTCTTCGGGCTTAGCTGTTTGCTCGCAGATTATTTTACTATTTTTCATACATTCCATATGAAATTACTTATCAAATTAAATAACGCCATTTTATTATAACCTTCGACTGGAAAATAACGGAAGATAACGAATAATATAAGAAATGTAAGAAATGTAAGAAATGTAAGATCAACGAACTTCTTTCGATATTAATTTAATAAATTATTTAAATCATAAATGTATATATATAGATATGTGTATATATGTGATATAAATTATTTTTTCCAATCTAATAACAAGTATTTAGATCACTATTTAACATCAGCATCGGTGGTTCAGTGGTAGAATGCTCGCCTGCCACGCGGGCGGCCCGGGTTCGATTCCCGGCCGATGCAGGAAAATTATCTTTTTACTTTTTTTTTCTTTTCTTTTTTTTTTTTTTTTTTTTTTTTCTTCCGTTTGAAAAAATACCATATGATAATAATTATTAAAATAAGTACACTCATTCTAAAAATATAATAATAATAATAACAAACGTTGTAGAAAATCATACGTTATATAGTTAGCACCATTCACAAAACCATATGTTACACTTTCCCCATTATGTTTTCCCTTACCATCTGTTATAAATTTTTTTTTCTTTCCTTTTTTTTTTTTTTTTTTTTATACTATCAAAGGAACAAACTCGTTTCGTTTACTGAAATTGTGTTAACTTGTAGAAAATGTGTTACTTAAAATAAAAATAAATAAACAAAAAAAAAAAAAAGAACAAAAAAAAAAAGAAAAAGAAGAAGAAAAGTTAACGACGAATAAATTAATTTCATTTGTTAACTTTTATTTCATGATACTTTTAACGATCTTGAATTTTCTTGGAAAGAAAAAAAAGAAAAAAGAAAAAAGAAAAAAAGAGAGAGAGAGAGAGAGAGAGAAGAAAAATAAAGATTCCGTTCTTATGGTGAAATTGCATGTTGAGAGAAGAATTTACAGACTTATTAACAGTGTGATAACGTTGCCTGGTGCGCGAGACCAGCTCGCATATACTCCGGCTTTTCACGAAACACATAGAAAGCGTTCATGACGTTGGTAATTAAAACCAAGCGACATATATGTTAGACCGTAACGACTTTGCCAACTTCGCAACGCTATTTTTCAACTCGCATATGATATTATAAGCTCGTCGTCTTATTTCTTTTTGATGCCCGTATCCATTCCTCCGAAAATGGTATGACGCAGAGATATACTTACCTGGCAATTTATGACTCACGTGCGGAAACTTAACACTTAACATGCAATAACCGATTTCTCTGATGCCATAAGAATGACCAAGGTTAGTTGTTAAAACGAGTGCCGAATTTTTTTTTTCTTTTTTTTTTTTTTTTTTTTTTTTTTTTTAATAGTTTTATATAGCGAATAAAGAAAGATCTAAATCTCGATCGTTTCCCGACGATCTTGATCGTATTTATAAAACGTATTTTTTGTTTATTTTTATTTATTTATTTTTTTTTTTGTTGAACGATCTGCTAATTAACGTAACATAAAGTTTCCTTTAAAATGTGACATATTAAAGGTAGATAAAAACTAATCCTTAAGAAGGAATTATTTTTCTTAGAGAAAAAGAATTCCATAAGAGATTTTATCAAAATTGAAAAAGAAATTCTTGCCATAATGAAGATTATTATTATCAATTATAATATTAATCAATAATAATACTAATGTATTCTTTTAAAGAATTGTATATTATATTCATGTATCTAATTTCAAGGATAAATTATTTTTATTAAAAAGAAAAAAAAAAAGAAGAAAACAAAATTCTAAAGACCTTATCAAAATTGGAAAAAAAAAAAAAAAGAAATTATTAATATCGATATAAATTATATTAATTAAATATTAAATGGCAGTATACAAATTTATTATTTTCTTATATATATATAGATATAAAAAAAATTATACATGACAAAAAAAATTATTTCCTAAATTTAACAACTTTTGTATTATTATTAAAGTAATAAATAATTAGAAAAAAAAATTTTTGTTAGTTTTCTTACAAAAACAAAAAAAAAAAACGATCGTCATTCTGTTTTAAATGAGAACACATATTGCATTAGAATTCTTGAGAGTTATTAATATGTATATGTACGAACGGAAGTAAAAGTTCCTGACAAAGATAGAAAGTGATAACGGCAGGTCGAAGAAATCGTGGGATAAGAAGGGGATAAGAAGAGAGTTAAAAGAAACGATTTCAAAGCACGTTCTTTTATTTAACTCTTACTTCTACTTCTATCATGTTAATAACAAAATTTTAACGAATTTTAATCAAAAATCAAACCAAAGTTTTCCATCAAATTCTACTTCATAGCCTAACTTTAATTATCTTGGTAAAATCATTCGAATGCATACTAACTTTCAGTTTTTTTTTTTTTAAATAGATTACAATCAATAACATCCTTAAGAAAATTTATAGAAAAAAAAAAAAGAAAAAAAAAGAAAAAAAAAAGGAAAAAAAAAGAAAGAAAAATTCTTATTAATAGCTATCAAATATAATTTTTTTTTATTACGTTGCGCAATTGATGTTTTAATTAAAAAAACGTTTTGTTTTTATCTGGGATATATATATATATATATATATATATATATATATATATTATTATTATTATTATTATTATCATTATTATTATTTATATATTTATCAATATATACCTAATGGATATTAGGTTCATATAATTAATGTATGAATTTATATATATATAATTATAGTAAATAATTTTTTATATTATTAAATAAACATTAAATAATATAAAAAATTTTAATGAAAAATTGATATAATTATATGATATAATATATATATATATATATATCCTAGATAAAAAAACGTTTTTTAATTAAAATTGTTTTTTAATTAAAATATCGATTACGTAGCAACAAAAATAAATAAATAAATAAAAAAAGAAATATGTTTTGATCTGATGCTTTGGAAGTTGAACTTATTCTAAGTTATATTTAAAGCGCTGATTTCAAAAATAGCATTGATTTCGTCAAATCAACTCTAGTTTTCGTGATATTCTTGTAGACACTTCTATGCAGAAATTATCTCCAAAACACAGACAATTTTGTCGTCTGAAAAATTAGACGACATTCTAATTCATTAGAACATAAATATGTTTAATACGTTTATTGCAAAAATAAACAATTTTTGTACAAATAAACAATTTTGTTCTATAGCTTTCGAGATACAACAAATTTATACAAATGCCAACTGAAGGAATAAAATTTTTTACCATTTTTACAATCATTGTATCTATCAAACATACTCAACGAATATATATATATATCTAATACTTTAGAAACAACAAAACGTCTGTTGGACAATGAAAATTCGACTAATAAATTAATCTATTAGTCTCTTGATTTTAATCTTTTATAATTAAATTAATTATTCATATCTTACTCATTGTTAAATTCAAAAAAGATATAAGAAGAAAAAAGCGACAAGGAACGGGTTAAAAAAAAAAGGAAAAAAAAGAAAAAAGAAAAAAGAAAAAAGAAAAAAGAAAAAGGAAAAAGAAGTATTATTTTTCTATTCCATTTGAACGAAGTTACCAAGATAAGATTTAAGACCTAACACCTACACGATAGTAGTAGTACACGTGTATGCATATTCGTCCTTGGCACGAGAACGCTTATGTGCATTTTCTGAGAAGTACACGGGTCAAAGATAGCGATATCTAACAACCTACCTGCCTAACCACCCATTATCTTACCCTGTGGCGCAATTACCAAGAGAGAAAAGGGTTCACTAACCTTCATTTGAAGGGACAGAGGCTTTTACTCAATTTACTTTCGCCATCGTTCTTTGACTCATCCCAATAACTATCTATCCTATACGTTATAATAGAACTGGGATCTATAAAGATTCCACAGGTTGATCATATAAATTAAGAACCGGTTGAATATCTCCTTTGTTAGGAACAATAAAGAGAGAGTGGGAGTGAGAGAGTGTGAGAGAGAGAGAGAGAGAGAGTGCAGAGAAAATATTTATATATATATATATATATATATATATATATATGGGAATAAACTTATACTACGTATGAGGTCAAATATATAAATGAGGTTAAATAAATAAAAACAGTTCATATAAATTTATGTCCGAAAATGCTTTATTGAAAAGATATATATTTTATTTTCATAAGTTTATATGAATTTTTTATTTGGCCTCAGTAATACGTAACATAAGTTTGATTTCATTTTTTTGGACATCCTATATATATATATATATATATATATATATATATACACACGCATACATGTTACGAAAGTTTAACGATCACACGTGTCAAATATAAGATTAGAAAATAAAATACATGAAAGTTCGGTTAATGTTATCGAAAATTTCATTCTTCGAGTATGCCAGACATCTTTTTTTTTTCTCCCCCCCCCCCCCCCATAAAGATGTGAAAAATGCCAGAGATTTTTTTGTATTATTCATTTGTTTTATCTTTTTCTTTTCTTTCTTTTTTTTTCTTTTTTTTTTTTTTGGGGGGGGTTACACGAAAAATATCTATCATAATCAACTTTTGGAAGTTTACGTACTGTTTCTAATATATCGGATTTTTTGTGATTGTTTTTGTTTCTTTTCTTTTTTTTTTTTTTTTTTTTTTTTTTTTTTTGAACCATAAAATAATATAATAATTTTTCAAAGCATACGAAAGAGGATGTATATGTTTTAGAAAAAACAAAAAAAAAAAAAAAAAAAAGGAACAAAAAAAGAAAAAAAAACAGTGCAAAATTAATCCATAATAAAAATTGAAAATCATTAAACTATCGGTTAAACCGAAAATCGAATAATTTATTTCGTACTGTCAAAATATATTTGACATATAAAATCATAAACTTTAGTTATACATATTTTTCTTTTTTCTTATATATATTGAGCTATTAACAAAGTATTCAACAAGGTATAATTTATAATTAATTAGTATAAGCAGTTATATCACTGGCTCGATAAGAAGATGATCAACCAAACTCTCAGTGCTGCCAATGTCACATAGATTAACAAGATCGATTACGTCAATAAGCCAATTAGAAATTAATTTCCATTATTATTGACAGATCGACGTGCGCGTCTAGAAGATACATCAACGTTTACCATCCTGTTTCCGACGTGCTTCGTCCTATTTTATAGTCAATCAACGAATGAATTATAAACTTCCCCAAAACGTCAATCCGTTGCGCATTCTTTAACGCGTTTGAACTTTCTTTTTGCTTCTTTTTTTTCCCCGTCTTCTTTTCATCTTTACACCATTTTTTTTCTTTTTTTTTTTTTATTTTCTATATAGATTTTTAGGACGCCGAACTGTTCAGCAGCTTTTTAGTTTGTTAAAACGAACGAACAAGTATTCGTAGAATAAAAACAATTCTCAACTGTACGTTCTGATACTGTATGACCGCGTGACATTTATATTGTTTCAGTGGCATTTATAAAAAAAAAAAAAGAAGAGAGCAAAAAATAAAAAGAACCAATTTTTTTCAACATACTTTTCATACTCCATTTATTTTGATTCAACTATTAAATTATGAAATCATTGTATTTTTGGAATTTAATAAACGACTTGAAAAGAATAAAAGAAAAAAAGGAACGTATAACCATGGACGTGCTCTATATAGATGAATGATCGTTCATCGAATAAATTGATCCATTTATGATAAATAATTCGAAATAATAGCGTCCAAATAATATTTCGATGATATATAGATATATTTGTTTGTTAATAAAATGAAATACTTTAAAAATATATTATTTTATTCATTAAAAATAATATGAATCATTCCATATCTACTATTTTCTAGAATGTATTTCCCGTAGCATCGGTGGTTCAGTGGTAGAATGCTCGCCTGCCACGCGGGCGGCCCGGGTTCGATTCCCGGCCGATGCAGGATTTATTTTTTATATTTCTTTTCTTTTTTTTTTTTTTTATATATAAAACTAATTATAATTTGTATCACCGATAATAATTTCTACAACATGCCATTAGCATTTAGAAAATAATTAGAACAAAAATAGTAATAGTTTTCATAGAAAATACAGCGTTAATAATAATAATATAAAAAAAAAAAAATTAAACTCGGTAGAAATAGAGATCTATGGTTCTTCAAATTTTCAAAAATAATTCAAGCATAATTTTTCTTAGAAAGTTATAATAATAAGAAAAAGAGCAGAATGATTCTTTTTTTGTTTTTTTTTTTTTTTTCCATTAAAAAAAATAATAATTTATATCAATAATAACAACATGATGTTTAGTAAATAATTACAATAAAAATAGTCAAAGTTTTAATAGAAAATATAAACAGTAATTAAAAAAAAAAAAAAAAAAAAAAAAAAAGATAATTATTCAGGCCATGATATTTTTCTTCGAAATTATAATGATAAGGGAAAACGTATTTTTCTTTTTTTTTTTGAACAAGATTTTTTGAACAATACTACTACCACTACTGCTATTACCAGAGTACTACTACTACTACTACTACTGCTACTATTAATAGTAATATTAGTAAATAATATTGTAAAATAAACATGGGTCGATATTGCGACGATAATACATAAGATTCGCGAACAATGTTAGCGCTTGGTGTTAACGATCATCCCGAGTTAATTAAATTTACGACTCAATATTGAAGGGGTTATAACCGCAGTTTACGTAATAAGGCGTTCTCGTTGTAGAAACCACTTTCGGAAGCTTCTCATTAGCTAAGACGTATTTAGTTCTGGCATGAACGAGCAAAACGACAAAAACGAACTGCTCGACGAAGTTTCGATGAAAGAGAAGATATCTTAGTCGAAACCTATAGAGAGAGATTTCTGTAAATTTTCGAGGTAACACATAGAATTTAATCTAAATATCGCGATATCGTGAATATGTGTACAAACGTGCACGTTCAAGTTACAAGAGAACGAACGAACGAACGAACGAATCCAGGGCGCAGCATCGACTCACAAGCTCAACCTCAACCCCATAGAGTCCTCCCTCACCGACCACCATCGTACTTCTAATTTACTATCGGAGCTTTGATCAAATGCTTTCGTCGATTCTCTTCGTTTAATTTTATTTCTTTCTTATACTTCGATCGAACATGATGACATAATTAATTCTAATTGATGTGCCTATGAAGTGTAGGACATTCCAAAACAACTTTGAACTTAATTTAAAAAAATTTGCGTATTGCATTATGATTTATGAATTTTTTTTTTTCTTTTTTTTTTATAATAACAGAATTCAATATGCGTTTTCAAAGAATATACGGTATTTTTTTTTCTCTCTTTTTTTTTTGAGTCAAAATTATTCATTCCGTATAAATGGCAGCTGTTTAAAGTGCCCCGAGGGCGGGGGAGGGGCGAGAGGTGATAACTCACCTGAAGTACACAACTAGAAAATTATTTTCAACTGTGCACAATTATGATTAACCAATGGAACATTAAGAAGTGTTGTTCTCGATCAAACGTTGCTTTCGTTTGAACGAATAAACATTTGAAAATGAATGACTTTAGAAAAACAAAAAAAGAAACGAAGAAGACATTGTTACCAGTTTTGTAAAATAATACAATATATATCGTATACATTTCTTTTTTATACACGATACGTTCATACGATATTATATATATATATATTGGCGAGTACATGTTTCAAAAAAAAAAAAAAAAAAAAAAAAAAAAAAAAAAAAAAAAAAAAAAAGAAAGGAAAAAGGAAAAACTTACCATCCGTCGGCCTTTTTGCGGTACCAAATCCTGCAGTTGGTCGACGCCATCCTCGCCAATTGTTACAAAGTGATTCGGGTTCGCTGCTCCAACTACAAAGCGAATCCTCTTCAAAATGATCGGAATCCTCGAACGAGAAACGATCGACGTCTTCCCAATCCAAAATTTGTCCACCTTGGGCGGGTTGATCGACCGCAGGTTGTACATTGGGATTTCCCGCGGACGAGGTGGTGCCACCACTACCACCAGCACCACCACCAACACCACCACCACCACTACCACCGCCGCCATTAGGATTTCCGTTTGATTGGGATGTAGGATTATTTCCGGTTGATGATCCATTTGCCATGGTAGTAGTACCGCCATTCGCGTTACCGTTCGCATTACCTCCACTCGCATGATTCGCGTTTGTTTGATTTCCATTTCCGTTGTTGTTGCTGTTACCTGTCGTTGATCCTCCAGGACATCCAATGACATCTCCAATTCCGGTACCACCAGCACCACCAGCACCACCAGCACCAGAACCAGCACCAGTACCACCACTACCACCAGCAATAGCAGCAGCAGCAGCAGTAGCAGTAGCAGCAGCAGTAGCAGCAGCAGTACCACCGGTACCACGTCCAGCGAAGGGACCGGAACCACTTCCAGAAGCTCCGTTTCCTCCTCCTCCTCCACCTCCTCCGCCTCCTCCGCCGCTACCACCACCACCTCCGCCAGCACCCACCGGCACCGGAGATCGAGCCAGATTGCCCGCCAGTTTTAATTCTGGTACGAATCGGCAGACGCGACACTACGAGCGCGCTTCCGATACGATACCTTATTATGATCACCACCACCACTATCACTACGACCGCGGATGACAACAATGACAACAACACCAAAGTGCACCAACCCCACAACAACAACAACCACCTCCAAAACCACAACCACAACCACCTCCACTGTCCTATCTTTCTCGTCACCCTTCCGTTCGTTTTCTTCTTCTTTTTTTTCCTCTTCTTCTTTTTCCTTTTTTTTTCCCTCGAACACCACCACCACCACGACCACCACCGCCACCACCACCTCCGCCACCTCCGCCTCCACCTCCTCCGCCTCCGCCTCCACCTCCTCCTCTTCCTCTTCCTCGTCTTCGTCCACCTTCTCTGCCAGACTCTAACAACTTCTTCCTTCGCCACCGGCGACCCTCCTCCTCCTTCTCTCAGTCACCTCCACGTTTCTTCAGTCTCCAAAATCCAAGAAACTCTGGGCCTTCCTTCTTAATCCTCACGTATCGTTTAACGCTTATTAACATGAAGCAGTTTGACGCGTCCTTCCTCGTTCGTTTGTTCTCTTCCCTGTCCTCTTTGTTTGCCTCTCTCTTCCTTTCTCTCTCTCTCTCTCTTTCTCTCTTTCTTTCTCTTTCTCTCGCCCACTCTCTTTCTCGTTCTCTGTTTATTCCAAAAAGACACAAACAATTTCAACGTATACATTTACACGTGTATTATCTTTATCCTAACTCTAGTTGTGTGCCTATGGGACAATGTAGTACGCAACACAGACCAACTTTGAGCTCAATTGAAACAATTTGAGCATTTCATTATGATTCATGATGAATTTTTTTTTTTTTTATAATGACTGAATTGCTTTTCTCAAACCTACCTGATTATTATTTCCTTCAGAGGCTTCGAAGAATATACAGTTATTTCTTTTCTTTTCTTTTCTTTTCTTTTCTTTTTCTTTTTTTTTTTTTTTCTTTCAATCAACAAGTATTCACTCAAGAGTCAAAATTATTTATTCCGTATAAATGACAGCTATTCAAAGTACTCGTTCAAGGTGGCAACGCACCCGAAGTGTACAATTTGAAAATTATTTTCAGGTGTGCACAACTAGAGTTAAAATAATTCAGATTCACAAAAAAAAAAAAGAAAAAAAAAAAATGTCTTTCAAACTGTCGATATCGAAGTGTACATTTTTAATTTTAATTTATAATTGAACAAAAATGAGAATTATAATAATATTACGATAAGAAAATGAAAAAATATTATACATTACATATAATAGATCTATAATAGATTTATAATAGATCCTTAAACGATACAAACGAATTTATACACATATAATGATACGCAAAATAATTGCAGTTTGAAAAACACTGTTCGAAGTTCTTTTTCTCTCTCTCTCTTTCTCTCTCTCTCTTCTATGATATGCTTTATCAATGGAAAAAAAGAGAAAGAGAGAGAAAGAAAGAGAGTGAGAGAGAGAGAGAGAGAGAGAGAGAAAGAAAAAAGGTACCAAAATGTTTTAACGCCTCTCATTTTATATCGTAAAAATTTCAAATTATCATCTATTCGTTATTTCTATCGTATTAAATTTAAATTTAGAAATTATGCGCTCTCTTTCGTGCTAAAATCCAATCGAATTGGAGATTCATGCATGCATGCATCTATCCGTGCATGCATATACGTTTATATGTATGTATGTATGTATGTATGTATGTATGTATGTATGTATGTATGTATGTATGTATGTATGTATGTATGTATGTATGTATGTACGTACGTACGTATGTACGCAAAATAGGTCCAAGTACGATCACATGCAAAGTTTAAATGGGATTTAAGTCGAAGACTCCTCTTCTTACTCTTAAACCTCACACCTAATCCCTTAAACCTTATTCCTCATTCCTCATTTACGATGAAAGTAATTACGTAAATGGTTATCAATGTTGAAGATAAGCCATGTGATCTCTCATCCTTTTATCG
>NC_062203.1:3106583-3114083 GCF_912470025.1 Vespa velutina | reverse complement strand
CTCAACGGCCGAATATCTTAGCCCGCTAGAAGCCTTTCTAATCTTACGAATATCCAAACATTACGCACCGCACACCTCACCACTCCGATACTCCGCCAGCTAGCCTACCCCATCGACGATAATAACAAATATGGCGAGCAGGACTACCTTCTGCATATCGCTCTGTTCCTACTGCTCGCACACGACCGTCAGATGGCACCATACGCGACCCGTACGTTTACTCCTTTCCTTTCCGACATCTTTTTTTTTTCCTCTTTATTTCACTCTACATATACCACGCTATTACGCGAGAGTATTCGTTGTGAACACTTTGAACAAATTCCGATTGGCTCATGACGCTATTAGTACTTCCAAATGCAACAGTTACGAGTCACGTGACATCTCCCGGACACTCGATTGATTGGATGGTTCCATCGTGCGCCATGTTGTATCCGTGAAAGAGCCAATAAACGATCAGCTCTTGAGCATTATTTTCAATTTGATGATATTATTTATTACCATTCGAAATTCTAAAGCTAACTGTGATAACTAATAATACGATGATATTATACGAGATAAGTGAAAGCTTTGATTCTTTATATTTTTTAATTATGCATGTATTTTTTTCTCTCTCTTTTTCTTTCTTTTTTTTTCTTTTTTTTTTTTTTTTTTTTTTTTTTTTTAAATAATAAATTATAATCAAATAAGTAGAAAAGAAAAATGAGTATTTAATAGGTTAAAAAAATGATCTGTAGATTTAAGAAAATCAAAGTTTCCTTTATAGTCGAGATGCATTTATGAATTATATATACATATTGAAGGATAAGAAATGAATCAGTAGAAACACACTTTTAACTACTCATAAATTTTCTATTATTAAGTTTATTTAATTGTACCATGTCTTTGTGATAATCGATTTATCAGCATTTCATTTTGCTTTGTCAAATCGAACACTCCTAAGTGATACACAGTTCCTTGAAGACACATTGATTTAAACTTATGTCGATAGTGAAACTCGTTTAATGTGATTGAAATAGCCTCTTTCTTTTAATAAATCGTCCAATGCTTCTTGAGCATAATAAACAACAAAATTTGTCGGTGCGATGCCTTCAAATACAGCATAGACAGAAGGTTTTAAATTATAGAAGAAAAGGGGTTGACCTCTAACTGCAAAATCTTTGGTCAGACTTTCGACGACCGTAGCAGCTGTAAAATCTGCTCCATAAATATGTGAACAATCTATCACAACTGGTGTCTCTACGCTCTCTGTCCTGTGACTATATTTAGTCACTAAATTTCTCACATAATCCACAGAAGGAAAGATCAAACAACGATCTGGCGTCAACATCAGATAATCGATCCCGCAGTGTGTCTGAAATATGTAAAAAAGCAATATATGTACACACATATGTATATGTTTGTGTGCATATATATATATATATATATACACACACATACACATAAATATAATAAAGTACTAGAAACAGTCTGCTTCAAAAAAGTACAATATATATATATATGTATATATATATATTTTTGAATGATCTAACATAATCCTATTGCAAAATGAAATAATTAATTTATAATACTTTAATCAACTGTTTCTTTGAATAATAATTGAATAATAATAAATATATAAAAATATATATTTACAGTTAATTTTTCAACAGATATTTTTGGTCTTGCTGCATGGTAAAGAATGAACAATACATTCATACCAATCCCACAGAGAATTCCAATCTCAAGTTGCAGCACCAAGCAAGCAATGAAAGTTCCTAATCCTGGGATTAGATCAGACTCTAGAAAAGATATATTTATCATGAATCTTATGTTAATACAACAATGTTTATTTAAAATTTTCCTCAAGAGATATGTTTAATTGTATTTTTATTTATTTCTACATTGATTAATAACCTAATTCTCACTTTTGGTTCTCCACATTGGCTTAATGACCTTCACTTCGACCATGAAGACAACGGCAGATATGATGATTGCTGCTAAACTAGCTCTTGGTATATAACTGAAGTAAGGTGTAAGGAAAAGAAGTGCCAATATCACCAATAATCCTATAGAAGAAGAAATTGCATGTATTAAAATTTTCTTTATATATTAAGGTTTATCAATAATTATTTTTATAACATACCAGCATATAGACCACTCATTGGTGTTCTAACTCCAGAAGCATGACATACGGCACTTCTGCTAAGAGATCCTGTGCCTGGAAAAGCCTGTACAAAGGAACTACCAACGTTCGCTAAACCAATAGCTATTAATTCTTGTGTGGCATCAACTGACTTTCCTTGTGCTAAATTTACAAATAGTAAAATTATAATCTTAATACATATATATACGTCTATAGTATATATATTTTTTAATGGATAAATTTTTTCTTACAAAATGCTTTGAAAATAGCCACATCCTCCATCAAAGAAATAAGTGGAAGAACAAGAATACCACTTCCCAAATTCGTACACATATCTATAAAAGTGACTGTAGTATTATCGTCTTTGATGTAACCAAATGGAGGTGGTTGTAAAGTGGGCATACCACCTGGTATGGGACCTATATAATCAAAAGAAATTTAATTAGTTTCATTTACATTAGATCAATATTATTTATTTATTTATTTATTTATTTATTTATTTATTTATTCGTGATCATACCAATTACTTGAAAGGGTGCATCATGTGCGGCACTAAAAAGATATCCTAATAAACCGCAAACAATAACAAGAAGTGCATTCCTTGAGGTACAGGTCAACCATATAAGCGTATTTATTATTCTCTGCTTTTTGGTACGAAGTTCTTCATTGTCAGGACCAATTGTAAAGGAAGATATCATCTGATGATACGAATGAAATATTAATATTTCATTAATATCATATTTAAATTTTTAAAACTTACCCTGAGTATTAATAGGATACCTATGCAGCATATACCAAGCGTAGTATCCCATATCGATGTTTGATAAAGGCACTCGGCAATGCTTTTCCACATCTGTACAAAGGTAGATCCCCTGGCAGAGACAGCTAGGATATCTTTTATTTGTGACGTAACTATTATCAGTGCTACTGCCGAAGTGAATCCAGAACTAACCGGACCGGATACAAAGTCAATTAAAAATCCTAAAAATTATTGAAAGTCTAATTTATTACATTTTAGTTAAACAAAATATATTGTCTATTTGGACAAGAACAATATTTTTTGACTTTTATTTACGTAGTTGCGTGAAATGGTATAACGAAAAAAAAAAAAAAAAAGAAAAAAGAAAAAAATAAGCTCGCTTTTCAATTGACATTTCACACTTCAGTAAAAAAATACATATATATATATGATCGATGTTAATAAATCTAGCGTTAAATATGATACGAGAATAATATATTATATTTGATTACTTACCGAGTCCGAAAATTCCCATGATTAATTCAACGACACCTACTAAAAAGCATAATAATATCGCATGCTTTTCTGGCGCGTCCAAATGAGCAACAGATTGATGAGTTAATAAAGAAAGTATAGCAGTAGGACCAAATGGTACATCTTTGCAGGAACCAAATATTATGTAAATGAAACATCCCAAAAAACTGCCATATAATCCGTACTGTAAAATTTCATTGATTATATATTATGAAAACATTGAATTAAATTTTAACTAAAAGAGAGAGAGAGAGAGAGAGAGAGAGAGAGAGAGAGAGAGAGAGATAGAGAAAGAAAGAATAATCTTATTACTAATTAAGATATATCTTCAAGTTAAATTTCTTAATTTAATATAAAAATGTCAGAATTTTTAATACTTTATATTAAAATAAATAACAACAACAATAACTAGACTAGTATTTTTTTAATTATAAATTTGTCTAAGTTATTATACTGTAATTGTTATGAGAGTGTTGTTTATTTATATATTTTGTCTTATTGTTATTTTATTTAGATATATAATTAAATAAATTGTTGTTGTTTTATTTAGATATAAATAAACGAATTATTGTTTTTCTTTCCCTCCCCCCCCTTTTTTTTTATTATCTTCTTTTTATCTATTATGTTTTCAAATGTTTACTCTTAAAAATATTTGATACATCAAATTATGTAGGATTTTTTTTAAATTCACGAAAAAACAATATATATATATATATATATATTTTTTTTTTTTCTATTGTTCTCTAACAAACGAGATATTTAACTGACTTTTAATTTATGATTTTATACATATATTAAATTTAATAAGATATCTTTGATATACTGTATAATAAAAAGAATAACAAAATTGAGAGATTTAATTGGTAGATATTTTTCAACTATCTATAAAACATTATAAATAATTACAAAATAATAAATATTATAAATAATTCTATGTAAATGTATCATTATCATTTTAAATATAATACAATTGGGGGGTCACCTCTGTTGGTAGTCCAGCTACATTTGCATAAGCAAGCGATTGTGGAATTACAGTCAATCCTACGGTAATACCAGCAACCAAATCTCCAAGTGCATCTTGATTGTTATAACGTGGTAACCAACTTAAAATTGGTAATCTTTTATATAATTTTCTTTTAGAACAAGTGAATTTGACCCAACGATTTGCCAATCGTAATGTCGAATCCAAAAAGTTATTCTTTCGCTTTGCACCATCATCCCCTGGCTCTTCGATCACTGCAATAGATAACGATAATAAAAGTTTATATATGTATATATTTATTTTTATACATAACTATAATGGATATATAAAAAAAAATATATATATATATATATATATATATGTATATGTATCTTTATGTATAATACATTATACTATAATATTATGTATAATATTATTATATATAAATATATATATATATACTCTTATATATAAGGTATTTGTATATTAAAATATCGATGACCATTCTAAAAAGAAGAAAAGAAAATTCTCGAAGACCTTGACAAGTTTTTTTTTTGTATTAATCCAAATATATTTTACTTTTATTTAAACAAAATAATATATAATCTCTTTGAAATTTATTTTCTTATCGTCAAAAACAACAAAGCTATATATATATATATATATTTTGAAGTACATTTTACTTGGGTTAAATAAAACACATTTGTATATAACGATATGAAAGATAAAGTTGTAATCAAACTGTTTGACAAATTATCATTGTAATCGATAAGTAACGTTTCAAAAGTAAAAAATCCTAATCTATTATCTATATTGATTTGTCACTTTTAATTTATAGTTACTTTTCAATGTTAATATTTCATTTTAACTTTTGCCATTTAACATTATCCTTTTTATATTTTAACCATTTAAATGTAACATTTTCAATATTTACTTACTTTTGTGACATCCTCGCAGCATAAGGAAACGAAAATTATGCTTTACCGTTAAACATTAATATTTGCAAAAAGGATATCCAACGATATATATGATCTCAGAAACGATTAACAAAGGGTATATATAAAAATATTTATTATCGATAATTAACATTTTGTAAGTTTATCATATTATTAATAAAGAGAGGGAAAGGGGGTAGGGGTGGGCGGCTACGTAAAAGGAAATAAAATTTTTTTTATAAAAGTACTTATTATAGATAATCAACATTTTATATGTTTATTGTTGTTAAACAGTTGGAGGGAAGAAAAAAATTATATACAAAATGCAGGTAAATAAGTAATTGAGTAAATAAAAAGGTAAATTAAATATCTAAGGAAATATAAATTGTAATTAATTAAAGCGAAATAAGTACTTACAGATAAAGTCAGACGAGCCTTGTATCTCGCGATGGATACCGTGAGAATTTTTAATTATATCCTTTGTAACGTCCAATTTATCTTCGTTAATTTTCTCGGAACAATGTACGTATGCGCCGTTGTCGTTCCCCGTTTTTTGATCATCGATATCCTTGCCTTCCTTCATCCTTTTTATACGAATGAAAAGAACATAGAAATAACTATAAATATAACGAAAAATCAACATTGATCTTAATTCTGCACATCTCAAAATAATTTCAATTTATACATTTGGCGTCCGCTATATCGTTAATTACTTTGAATAGTTGTCATTTATACAGAATGAATAATAATTAGACTCGAACAAAAAATACTGTATATTCTTTGAAGGCTTCGAAATAATAATAATAATAATAATAATAATAATAATAATAATAATAATAATAATAATAATAATAATAATCAGAAGGTTTGAAAAATGCAAATCCAATTCTGCCATTATAAAAAAATAAAAATTCATAAATCATAATGAAATGAGCAAATTGTTTTAATTGAGCTTAAAGTTCGTCTGTTGGGTATACTACACTCAATTGATAAATCATGATCACAGATTGCATAAGTCATATTCCATGAATTTTTTTATTAATTAATAATTTTATATTATGTATAATAGTAAGAGATAGAATTAGTTAACATGTCTGTGTTAGATATTTTATATCTTGCGACGACAAAATAATAATAAATTGATTTAATAAATAAATAAATTTTTTTCTGTAGAAATATATCAAGAATACTCGTTGAGCGTTTCTAAGCAACTTGAAATAATTATTTTTAATAATTTCTGACCACTCTTTCGTTCGTCATTTTTTAATTATCAAATCTCTTGTAATACAATATTTTATCCTACAGAATTATGTCTCCTGAATTTCACGTTACCTTTACGATTCCTTACGATTTTTGATTGTCGATCTAGGATCATAGAAATTTTTTTTCTAAATTTATTTCTTTTTCCTTTTTTCTTTACGAGAGCACGTAAAAAGGTAATATACGTTTTGTTTTTTTTTCAATATTTTATTATATATTATTTGATAAAAAAAAGTATACAAAGTTGTATAATATTCATTCCTTTTTATTTTTTTTTTTTAATTAAAACTATTCAGAAAAACATTCTTTTTTTTTTAAAGCAAATGTATAGCTAAGCAAATGTAATTTCGAAACAAAAAAAATTGAACAGATTTTTAAACTGCAAGAAATTTTCAAGGAAGTAAATCTATGAAAATAAAAAAAAAAAAAAAAAAAAGAAAAGAAAGAAGAAGAAAATATTTTCGATAATTTTCCGACACTTTTAAGTAAAATATTATTATTATTATTATTATTATTTTTTTTTTTTTTTTTATACAGAATTATGAGGTTGATCGATGATTAACATAATGAAAAAAATATATAATTCCAATAATAAGAAAAAAAAAAAAAAAATAAAAAAAAAAACAAAGTTGACCTTCATATGTCTTTTGCGGATTCTCCTACAAAGAGAGAGAAATAGAAAAGAAATATCAATCACGATTAAATTACGTCATTCTCGGTATCATTTTTCTTTCTATCAACTTTTCTTTGAAATATTGTTCATTAAAATCATTATTTATGTAGTAATAGAATCGTTGTAAATGGTTCCACTTAAGTAAATTATATTGTCCTGTATAATTAATGAATATTCAATCGTTTATATAAAAGATATGTAAACGATTAATTTTTGTTTGTATTAGTTTGTATTTTTATTTGTATGATACTTTATATATATATATATATATAAATA